>NC_041369.1:11349911-11649911 GCF_900634415.1 Cottoperca gobio
TCTTACGTCTGCCTAATTAATCCAGGGTCTGCTGTGGCCATGCACAGCATATCATTGTCTGTGGTGGCCCCAGAAGAGCAGTGCTCTTGAACAGAGAGAGCAAAGTGTAAATTGTGTTGTGCGAGTAATTAGAAAGCTTATGTGGACATCTTGATGGGAGGGGATGAGTATTGATGGCAGCTTGTAGCACTGATACACACAAACACAAGCCTTCGGCAACTGATATTAACTTGTTTAAATCTTGCTTAAGTGTGAGACTTGAAACATACTTTTGTGTCTGTTTGTTCTGTTCAAAGCATCGAGAACAGCGAGTGCAGACGTCATTAATATGACAGAAGAAAATGGTCCAAAAAAGAGATAAGAGTGCAATCTTGACATTCGCATCTGTGCTATGTGTCAAGAGTGAAAGAGTAAAAAAAGAAACAAAGTCAGCTCTATCTATATCTCAGAGATTAAAGTGTTATAAAAAGTTGGACACCCACATCATGTGCCTCTTCTCCTATTTACCAAAACCGCCTCGCCTCACAAATGTTTCAATCACATTAAACTCTTAGAAAAATATGAGCTTCCTTTACCTTTTCTGCCAAATTTGCATATCCCATTACAAATTAAGCTCCTGTTTTAATATTCTATTACATATTCCATATGATCAGAGCAAAATGCAGGGTTGATGCACGACTGCCAGCTGACCTTCTCACTGCATTAGGACCTGAGATGCTACAGAATCCAACACTATCCAACACCCGCCACCCGAATAAGAGGCGTTGCATTAGAGAGTTATAGCAGCAGCAAGAAAAGAAAAGACAACAGAAACGCAAGTTGTGAAGTATGTCAGTTAGATTTATTTTGTTTCAGCCCAATGTGACGACTCTTGTGTTAAAAGTGTTTTGTTTTTTTTGAACACACAGAGAATTGTCACCCTGAGATCTGCAGAGCGTTTGCACTCTGATATACTGACTGTACACAAAATACTCAGCACTAAAAAAGCAGATTGAGAGCCAGATATTTCACTAAGGAGTTGCTGGAGACCAAAACAAAGCTAAGAGAAGAATGAACATTGTACTTAAATTCTTCAGGAGGCCAGAAACAAAATCGGAGATCTAGATCTGTAAATAAGAAAATGTTTGCTGACATGCTCACCATAATATTTCTTTATGTGTAAGTGTTTCGTTGACAGCTTGTTCTTCTGCCTCAACGATATTCCTTTGATGCTACTTTATGATTTATTTGATGGGACTGATCATGTTTTCCACTTTGACGGCTATCTGAGCTATCATACACAGCTATGTGTTTGAAATATTTCTGTAAGTAATCAACGCTGCTTTAATGTTTTTTGTTGGGATCACAAAATTGTACATTTTTTGTTTTCCACTGTAATGCAAAAATGTTGTTGCACACTTTTTGACTTTTTAAGGCCATTCATTTATGTTCTCAAACCACACCAATACATGTAGGCAGCACAAACAACAACACATTGGCAAATAGAAACATGAATACATTAACATTCATTGTACAATACATTAATCCTCCTTCAGATAATCAGATTTTTTTTTTCAAATGTCATCTCTAGTCGTTGCTCACTAGAGATCAAAATGAGTCACTTTCCTGCCAACAAATGAGCTCACAGGGCAGTAAACATATTGAGTAAATCTATTGTGTGCAGTCCAGGACTAACACTCTGCTCATCACCATTAGTGACTCATGTTGTCCAGAGGCTGACAAATAAGAGATGATGATTAATTCTTCAAGCGTTAATTCACATTAGTTTTAAACCTGATACTTTGTCCCCAAGAATAAATTGTGTTGAGAAATATAGCCACAAAATGTTCAAATGGTGTTTTTTTTAAAGTTCTGGCTGATTATATTAAATTTCAATTGATAAGGTGAACGTGAAAGTTATAATTATGCTTGATTTTTTTGTCAGTAAACTATGTGTTGCTGCAGAATTGTGTTCAATATTTCTTGATGAATACAATTTGTCTATGATTAGGGTCTCTACTTGCGTCAGTATGAGAAATTTAAATCTCTATTAAAAAGGAGTTTTATTATTATTATTAATAATAATAATAATAATATTATTATTATTATTATTATTATTATTATTATTATTATTATTATTATTATTATTATTATTATTATTATTATTATTATTATCCTCTTTTCTTCCCTGCAGAGTCATGCAACATCTGCACACGCCACCTTCTTATTTTGTTATTCTGTTTTAATTTGTCTGACAGATGTTTCTTTTATACTCCATCCATACTCCTGGATCTAAATACATTCCAGTCTTAACTTCTCTGTCCTTGTTTACTTCTTCTCTTCAGCTACTTTCCTTCTCAAAGTTCTCAAGGTAGGGGCACTGAGAAAAGAAACGATTTCTGCCACCACTGCAGCAGAAATAAAGAGAGCTCAGCATGTGACCCTTGAGATTAATTTTGAGAGGTTTTCTTGTCCAAACCAAGGGAGAATTGTTCTGGTAAACCCACTCATTTGGTCTAGTGTTTGCATACTTATTAACCATTAATGATGTAAATTTGGGAGGTATTGCAACTCTGAGCTTGTTTTCAGTCCATTGTTAAATATGGTGCTTTGGGTATGTTTGTGCGAGAAACAATGAATCACCGTTAGATGGCCCTGGAAATCTTATAGAAGCCATACTGTTTGTCGTATCTTTGTTTAGAGATGGTGGAGATTGTGGAGAAGGTGGTAGGGGTTGTGATGGTGCATCCTGAAGCAAACCAGCGGGGGGGGGGGGTGAAACAGTACAGTTGAGCCTCAAGGATGCTGTGCACTGTTACCACTAGAGCATAGGTCTTCAACAGGGGGTCCGTGACCCCCAGGGGGTCCGCGGAGGTACTGCAGGGGGGTCGGGAAATTGTTTATAGATAAAGCAATACATTAATTAATGAAAGTTTTTTTTTTGCACATTCCCTCCTCCGCTGTACTTCGCGAAGGGCGGCGACACACACCTACAGTCAGAGACAGAGTGGAGGAAAGGAAAGGGGTGGACTAAAATAAATTTCCAAGCGGGCTTCTGTTGATTGCATGTGAACACTCCATGTGGAGAGCGAAAGAGGGAGAACAGATGTTGCTGAAATGTAATCTCAGAAGAGTGTGAGAGCTTCCTGAGAGAGTCACATACTCATAAGGGCAACAACAAAGAAGACCAACAGGATGAATCTATTTTTAGATGATAGAGACCCCGGCCCATACTGCCTGTGTAGTGTTCAGCTAATTGGTGTCTTTTGCATTAGAAGAATTATCGCTGGTGAATGTTTGACAGCTGATCCCTTTTGTGTGAAATTGTTCAAAGGGGAATAGTCCTCACTGAAGACTGCATGCACTCCAACTGTAATCGTTTTGGAAGGTTTTTTCTTTGTTTGTATATGCCGGTTGGACTGAGATTTAATTAACGTAGATAGAAATAGGACTACAATCAGCTGATAGTTCTCACTAGTTAAAATCACAAGGTAGGAAAAAAGATTACACAGATGGATTGACATTTTACTCACCTCAGAATCATATTTGTAAGTAGTACACTGTTGTCTAGCGGAGTCTCTCACTCTTTCCTTCCATCTCATAGATCATTGTTGCACTCGGAGGAGTATCACTAATGACTGTGAGAGTGTAAGCAGTGGATTTTCTTTGCAATCCAAAAGCCATGAGCAAGTGCACCCAACCATCTCTCTGGTTCCTCACTGCGTGTAGAGATTCATAAATAGTGAACAATAGCACAGTGTAAAGCATGGAGAACTCCCCAGATGATTGGTTTTCATGTGTCTTGCCTGTCGTAGATCTAAAGTGCTTTAAAGTCTTGATGCAGTACATTACACACGGCTCATGATGATGAGAAGGACATGACTTGTAAGATAATTTCGGTTCCCCCTCTTATGTGCTCTTTCAAAGCAACTGTCAGGAATACATTATTCAGCAAGATACCGCTTATTGTGTTTACGCAAACAACATAAAAGTAAAGTGCATTCTACGGTTTCATGATTTTATAGATTCTACTTTAAAGTACATCTGATAATAAGCAATTCATATGTAAAGTAAAAATGGAAATTACTTTTGCAAAGACCAAGGTGACATCCTCAAATCACTTGATTAGTTAATTTCAGTCTGAACAGTCAGTCCAACACAAAGGTATTCAATTTACAATTAAGAAATAAAATCAACACATTTACACATTTGAGAAAATGGAACCAACAAATGTTTGGCATTTTTAATGATTGTTTTCATTATCGATTTGTTTATTGCAGGGGTGGGGAACCTCCGGCCTCCGGGCCGTATACAGCCCGCGAGACCATTTGATCCGGCCCTCGACGTAATTCATAAATGCACGCAAAACAATCCACTAGAAAAAAACCTAGACGGCAATAGAATAAATCGGGCGTTTTTCCTGGCCAAGATTAGGGTCCTTGAATACAACACGAGCGGAACGTTTCATCACGTGGTCACGTCATGTCAAAAAACATCAATATTAAACGAGACTGTCATTGACATCAGCGAACGCAGCATGGCGAGTGTAAAACAAAGAAAGGTGGATGTGGAATGTCGCACTTTCCAGGAGAAATGGACGAACGATTATTTCTTTGTGGAAGTAAAAGGCCAGTGTGTCTAGTTTGTGTGGACGTACTTGCAGTGATGAAAAATTATCTCGAGCGACATTACTGCACGAAACATGCCAAACTGCACGAGCTGAAAGGACGAGTGCGTTTGGATAAAGTTAACGCTCTTCGGCGGAATTTGACCCAACAAGCAGCTCTCTGCAGAGCGTAACATACAAACATGGAGAGATAGAGAGGTAGACCACCACACCAAGAACAGACTATTCCACCACTGCTGTGCAATTATCACTGCCATGTGCAATACTCACTTTTTATCATTTGTGCAATTATCACTGCCATGTGCAATACTCACTTTATTTTCTATCAACCACTTGGTACTTATATTATTTTTTATTCTATTTAATTATGGTTTACTGCCTTTTTACTTCATATGTTATTTTGCTGTGACAAGATACATTTCCCCGTTGTGGGACTAATAAAGGATTGCTGATTTCTGATAAAACAGAAAGATACACGGATAAAAAAGTTGCTTTTTTGCACAGCATAAACGAAAAGTGAAATGAATGGGCTGCGGCTTAAAAACATTTGCAGAGGTTATGAGTTCAATAATTAGTACGGCCCTCGAAGGATGTTGTGAAAGAAAAATGGCCCTTGATAGGAAAAAAGCTTCCCCACCCCTGCTCTATAGTCTATAACATGTCAGAGAATAGTTGAAAGTTGTGAAATCTTTAAATGTTGAATAATCCAACAAGGTTTAGAGCCATGCTAGCGAGTAGTGAGGCTTTACTTGAGCTAAATGTTAACCTCATCATGCTAAAATGCTTACTGTGATAATGCTAGCATGTTAGCATGCAAACATTTGCTAATTAATTAGTAATCAGTAAATACAAAGTTGTCAAAATTGTTGCTAATTAATTTCTGTTTATTGACAAAGAAAATGTTGACTTAGGTAATTAATAGATTATATAAATGACATATTTTTCATCCATCATGTATAGACAAATTATTTAATCACATAAAATATGAATCCTTGTTGTGATAGTTGTTTATTAATAGATAATACATAATTCTCCATTCTTCTTTTTTTCAGTTTTCAAATTCAGTTTTGTTTTTCCTTATACATATGAATAGAGGAGGATAATAAAGTCCCTGTTCATGTTTCATTGGTTTCATCTGAAAGTTTCAGTGTCACATGGTCCTCACACAGACACAGAATATTTTCTGTGAGAAACACTAAATACGTACTAAATACGAGGAGTTTCATTTAAATATCAAATCAAGAGGTCTGTGATGGGGCGACAGTCAGTCGGTGAGAGCTATGATAGCCAAGGGAGCGAGACCTCCCCATGAATGTCACTACAAGTCATTATTATAATCCCCAGCCCCCCCCCTGTACAAAGTATTGAATGTGGAGTCAGGAAATCAGGCAATTAAGGGAGCTGTGGACATGGATGAGAGGTGACAGCCAATGGGGGACTGCAGAAGGAGCCAGGAAGGCTTGAGCCTCCTCTTCCCCTCAGGGAGCTGACTGGTCCACTTCCCTCAACCCACTTTACAGAACAACCACTTATTCACAATGCTTATTCAAATCAAGCCAATGCACAGGCCTCTGTCTGCACAAGTACTTACTATGCACAATCAGTCCAGGCTCAAAGGATAGCGACTGTGACAGAACTGTTTATGACTGGAAATTGTATCAAGCATTTAAACGCTTTGATTACTGCGTTTTGTCTCCGCTGGCTGCTAAAAATAATATTCTTTTGACCAAGAATAAATATGGTCGTAATGAGAATATATAAGTATAAATATATTAATTAGGGAAGAGCGTAGTGTTTGTTGAGTTCATTATACTGTCTACGGTAAATAAGAGTTCAGACTTTCTTCATGCTCACAGCTTTTAAAGGCTAATTTTATATTTTCTGTACAAGTAGCGCAAATGTTCTGAAACACAGACAATTCAACCCTCAAATTTAGAGCACCTCTTTTCTTTTCCTCACTGTGAATTCACCATAATTACTGTGGAAAAATGGAGCCTGATTTCTGGTGACATTTATCACCAATGTTGCTTACTCCACATTTATAATAAGAAGCGACCTCATTCGAATGATAAATTGCCTCATTTTTGGCAATTTCATCACCAGCTCTCCCATAAACCCTATAACAAGCGCACAAAGCTGCACATTTAATGTCTTGGGAAGGCAAGGGCATCAACTTCTATTTTTGTCCAACACTAATGGCTCACTTTTTGCCTGGGTGCTCTCACTGTTTGAGATTGGACTGAAAAGTAGAGATGGAGGAGAGCATGAGTGGGGATTTTACACCACTGACTGCACACACACACACACACACACACACACACACACACACACACACACACACACACACACACACACACACACACACCTGCTCCTGGCCTTTTGAAGGACCTCCAAACACCTGCTGCTGTAAGTAGATGAAAAGAAAGGTTTGCTTGTGATCAGACACCAGTTTGATCAGTGTTGAAAGCAACCCAGGATGGACTCGGCATCCAATCTTTGCACTTCAAAGACAAAAACTAACAAATCTGAAGCGTTCTTTCCATTTGGCCATCAATAAACATCACTTTCATATTGTTACTGCTGCAACTGCTAACTGTATTTAACTACTAGTTTCTTTGCTAGTGTATGAACACAATTCTTCGTTCTGAATAATTTACGAGTCCTATGCCCAAATTCTGTCAGTCTGCCAGCCTTTTATGTTCAGGCAAAATGATTCATGTAGCCAAATCTCTCCATTATTGAGATGTGGAGTCTCAGGTGTATTCATTTACAGTTATTTGCCGGGCTCATTTTTACACCGGATGTTCACAGTCTTGTCAGCAGTTTCCATGGCATCGTCTGTAGCAAAGATGGAGATTAGTTGAATCCCTCATTTAAGGTCCCATGTCGTTGGCAGGGAGACAGTTAGGCTGTTTTTGCAGGGGGAGTTAATGACAGCGGGCAACAGGTCCTCTATTTCCAACATCCGCAGCAGGATTCGACTCCTGGTCACTGTTCAGGCTCAAATGTTCTTTTCATTTGTTGTTTAGGCGCTTTAATGATTCAAGGAATCATCTGGCAGTAAGTGAGGTCTCCAAACTGAATGTCAGCGGTTTGATCGCCTGTGTAGCAATACGTGTTGATGGATCCTTCAGCAGCATAAATAACTCCTCACTCCTTCTGCAAGCCTTTCATCAGCAGTAGAATACTGGCTTTTCTGTGCAACATCCACACTAGAAAGGGGGGAAAAAAGATTTTCTGCCTGAGGGATCAATAAAAGTATATCATAAATTCAGTAAAAAAATTAAATTCACCCGAGCCTTGTTGAAATGTACGTTGCCGATTGCTTTTCATGTTAATTAAACTTGCCTAGATGAAAATAACCTGCAGTGCACCAGAACATGAAAGCTCCTTCAGATATATTCAGACATATCCCTGTGTATGCCTCAGGCATTCAATATATATTACATATATGATGTCATAATTTCTTTGCTTATTCCCATTGACAAATTAAAGAATGAGGCTGCTTTCTAAACTTGCCTATTAACATGTGTATGTTTAAAACCCCCTTTAAAACAAATACTACTAATTGTATTTGACCTAAAATTAGTTATTTAAAGCTAAACGTATGTGTCCATCTTTGGAAACCCAATAGAATTGGCCTCTAATAGAGTTCTATGTGCTTGTATAGGTCAGTGTAGACTCGCTGTAGCCTTTTGCTACGTTCCTTGAAGAAGAAATACCTAATCAAAAAATAGAGTGAGTGCCTCACAGTGTGAAAGAGTAAAGATGTAAGAAGTAATCACAAAGAACCGCTGTTCTGTCTGTTACTATTTATTACCTGTGTGTGTTTGAGTGTGTGTACTGTAGTGGTGTTTCATGTGCTTCTAAATGTGTATGTCTGAAGTGTACTGTACAGGTGTGTGTGTGTGTGTGTGTGTGTGTGTGTGTGTGTGTGTGTGTGTGTGTGTGTGTGTGTGTGTGTGTGTGTGTGTGTGGGTTACATCATCAACTTTCATTACTGCTGTCCCACTTTTTGCTCCACTGCTGGGCTGCAGTTTGATTTCTTGATCATTTTTCATCCAAACCCTGAGCAGTGTCTTTGTGTCGAACTTTCATCTTTGAGGACATGTGGTCACAGTGCCCCCTACAGGCACAATGGAGGCTCTGCATATCATATCAAACCAGCATGGAGTATGACTACTTATATTTATAGTTTTAGTAGTTTTAGTTTTAAAACGAGAGGAGGAGGAGAAACTTTTGGAATTGCTGTTCCATAATTACAGCCATTTAAAACAATTTGAATAATGTTCTGCACACTGAGATAATTGCTGTGGCAGGTTTGAAGGCTTTTTTTCTGTTTCACGCCCACGGAAAGCCGTGAATTTTAAAAATGCATAAAAATGTAATTAAATTCAAACTAAACGAATTGAAAATCTAATTTATAAAGCAGTGTATTATGCAACTTGAACTGAACTTGTTATTTACGGCTATATTACTTCCCAGTACAACAACAACAACAAAAAGATTAAGTAGTCATACTGTAGTTTGACAACAGAGGGAGCCAGAGCCATTTATTGGAGAGAGAATATCTTGCTCTGTGGGCGTAAATGACCTCATAGTGAAACTTCTCTTTAACCAGCAGCTGGGCTGCACAGGTCAGTTCTTTTATCTCGTATTGAGTAGGTAGTTAAGTGGCGTCCTTAAGGATCATTTGACGAGTACAACCAGACAAAAGATGGAGTCATCATGGCCCACTTCATTAGTGGGGCAAACTCAAAGCCAGTGTAATAGTAGTCATTCATTTAGATTCGTATTGCCATTAATAATGCACGTAAAATTAAATAAATAACATAAGGCATTAAATGAAAGGCAAAACAAAAGTATATTGACCGAAAAGTCGGCTAATGCTTATGCTCATTATATCTACCTTTTTCAAATGTCATGTTCTAATAGTCAACTCTTTCACTACGTTACAAAAAACAAAACAGAAACAAAAAAAGAGTTCCAAACGTTTCATACAAAATAAAAATCATACCTCAGTTTTACATGTATTAACCACCTTATTTAAAACTTGAACTACACATGTCACAACCATTACACAAGTTAACCCCTTTAGATATACATATATTCTTTATATTTGTCCTTATCCTTGTTTTTCTAAACATACCTATTCTCCTAAATTCATACTTGCTCTCTCTTATTTTAAACGATCTCTGAATACAGTTAGGAAGGTGATTATTTTGTACATTGTCTGTGCAGTTTAGAAATGAACTAGATCAGCACATTTTCAAGCATGTAATAATAATAATAATAATTATAATAATTATAATAATAATAATAATAAATGTTATTTATAAGCACACTTTTCATTTGCATAAACAAAACTCAAAGTGCTACAGAGTAAAAACGATGAGCAAAATATACATAAAAAAAATAAAATAAAAACATTTGATAGACAGACAAGACAACACTTTAAAATGGTTAAAGTCTAGCAAAACGCTTTGTTAAAAAGATGCGTTTTTAGGCCTGTTTTAAAAGCATCCACAGTCTGTGGTGTCCTCAGATGTTCAGGGAGAGCATTCCACAGTCTGGGGGCGGCAGAGCAGAAGGCGCGATCTCCCATGGTTTTGAGCTTGGTCCTGGGGGGAAGGAGGAGGTTAGCCTTTACAGAGCAGAGGTTTCTTGTGGAGGTTTGTGGGGTGAGCAGTTCTCTGAGGTCGGATGGAGCATTTCCGTGAATGCACTGATGGGTGTAAAGGGAGATTTTATAATCAATCCTGAGTGAGACCGGGAGCCAGTGCAGTGATTTGACGATGGGTGTGATGTGTTCGTACTTTCACACTCCCATCAGGATCCTAGCAGCGCTGTTCTGGATGTATTGCAGCTTCTGGATGTTTTTGCTAGGAATCCCAATGAGAAGTGCGTTGCAGTAGTCAAGTCTGGAGGAGACAAAGGCATGGACAAGCTTTTCAGCACCTGACAGAGAGAGTGTGGGGCGGAGTTTAGCAATATTTTTGAGGAGGTAGAAGGAGTTCTTGCATGTTTGTCTGATCCATTTTAACACCCAGATTGGTGACTGTTGATGAGAGTGGAATGTTCTGACCGGAGAAGGTGATGCAGGTTATGGAGGAGGACTGGACCTGATGTGGGGTGCCAACTAGAAGGGCTTCGGTTTTAGTGCTGTTTAATTGGAGGAAATCTTCTAGGCAGGTGGTTAATGTGGATGATGGCAGAGGTGCAGAGGGGGTTGGGTTAGTTCTGATGTAGAGTTGTGTGTCATCAGCATGTAAGTACAACACATAGTGCATTTGTGTACAGGGCAGCTTCCAGGTATAAATGTGTCTGACTGTGTGAGGGATCAAGGTGTTTCTGCAGAGCCTGACTCCTATTAAAATATACCTTCGCGTCAGGAACAGGTCACAATACTTCTTGTCTCAGTTAAAGCATCTCTGCCCACATCTCCCACAGCGTACAGGCCCTTTACTGGACCACAGCCTCTGCGCCTGCCTGCACATCTGCACCACAAATTAAACTTTTACACATCACACGTTGTGGCTCTGAAATCCTTAATTGCAAATCAGAAATGAGCTGCCTGAGTTTGAGTCCTCTAGTGGGATGTACATTTAATGGAGAGCCACTCCACTCCTGATTAGGCCTCCAGGGTAGAGTGTGATTATAAAGGCTATCACTAGGTATTACAACTTGACGCCGTTTAATAGATGCTGCTGGACTTTATAAGCTGCGGCTGTAATTAAGAGGACGTCCCACATTACTTTATCCTAATTCTTCCTTGACAGCTCAGTGTTTTGTGAGTGAGTTTAGAAGCTCTCTGACCCGTGCACTCTTCTCTTAAACAAGTTCACAGTCAGACTATTGATTTGTGTTTGAATTAGAGTTTATGTATGTTATCTAGACTTGAAACAATTAGTTGATGAATAGTTGACTGATACCAGCTTCTCAAATGTGAATATTTTTGCTGGTTTTGTTTGTCCTCCTGGATTGATTGATTGATTGATTGATTGATTGATTGAACTAAATAAGACTTTTCAATCTATTAATTGAGAAAATCTGATACCATACACATCAAGCAATTTACCTTTACTACTGGCTAATCTTATATTTAGCATAAAGTATCTTATTCAAAAGTTTAAATTCCTTGTTTATTTAATACAATGTTGGTCTCTCTCTCTTTATGGGATTGACTATATACTGCCAACCTCTGAGGATAGCAATACCACTAATTAGTCTTGCAAGTCCCATGGAGCGGACTATCAATGTCTCTATCATCACATCAAATATAATTTCATGCTGCTCTTGTCGTGGAGCGAATTTATATTACAATAATGCACAGAGGTATTCATTTACCCGAAAACAACAGGGGGTGGATTTGCAAAAGATTAATTAACAAATCATTTTGATGAGGAACTTTTATGTGGAAACATAAGCCTACTGTATTTTAATGTATCCACTATCATTATCATTGCAGTTATCAGTCAATCAATATGACAGCATTTATTTTAGCGTAAGGTTACACACGTGTATGAAAGATCAATGCAGGTGTGGGACACCATGTAGCTCTGTAATGTAATGGGGTGTTTTTGGGCCACTATTTTTCTCCCCGCTAACCCACCAAGGGCATTAATCCAATAAACTGCTGTTGGATGCAGTACCTTGACAGCCGCCTGCCTCCACAGATGAGCTGTGTCTGCTCTGAAGAAGTATATGGTCCAGGAAGAGGGAAAGTTAATTTGACTTGACCTTTCTGATACTTGAAACAAGCTGTTATTTAGGACTCCTTGCTACAACCTCTCTTCCTTTCTCACGCCCAAGGAGTTGTTATTAAGTGTGAGGGTCGTGAGACAGACCCTCTTCAGTTCTTTAATGAACTCATGGTTCTCGTGTTTACAGCGCCGCTACCTGTTTCCCATGCTAAGCAGGAGCCAGAAGTGACCTGGAACAGAGGAGGGCGGGATGCGTCAGAGAAGATTAGAAATCTCTTTTTTCACAGAGAAGCAAACACAAAGATCCCCTCGTTAATTTACTTAAGAGAGAATGCTGCCAATATTAGATATTAATATTAATCACGGCACCATAATATTTATAGTAATGTTAAAACTAATTGACCCATTTCATTTCCTGTGTACGTAACCTCCTCTGCTTTGCTTACTGTGAAACTTGATTGTCTAATGATTTTAAAGCTGGATTTTAAAAAGTAACCTAGAAAATCAAGGTTAAGAGTCTGCAGCTACTGCTTTGAATTTGAGCTTGCTAACATTCTCAAAATGATGATAACATCGGCAGGGATATAGTTTACCCTGTGCACCATCTAAGTTTAGTGTGTTAGTATTTGCTAACATTTACTAATAAGCGCTAAACACAAAGTAGTTCTGCAAGTATTTGGACATGAGTTAGAAATGATGATGGTGCTAAATAATAGTTTTGGGATTAGTACAATGTATCCTGAAGGGAACATGAATGTGTGTATATTTTTGGAAAAGAGGCCAAGTCAGCCAATCACCAAAGTCACTAGGATACTTCATCTGAAAACCATGCATGTCTGTACAAACATTTGTGCCAATTTATAGGTAGATGTTGAGATATGGTTGGTGGCACTATAGGAAAATCCTCTGGAGACAGTGAATTGATTTCGGTTTCTACTGCTTTTAAGCACAAATGTTAGGAAAATAAATCTCACTTATGATATGAGGAACTCAGAAAATAAATGACAGCATGAATCACACCACCTGCCTTGTGGCCAGACATGCTCTGCCCTCATGATGTCGAGGCCACGAAAAGGCCATGAAAAGGATCACATTAAGTAGTTGTTATTGGTGTTAGATAAGGTATTGATTTGTGTTTAATCATTATTAGCTGTGTCATTGGATAAGGAAATGCCAATAACAAATATGTTAGTGCTTTGGCAAAGAGGCACCTACAAAAGCGCTGACAGTCTGGACCAAACAGCTGCTGTACATAAATTAAGGCGGGCACATTCACTTACATTGGCACCATTGGTTCATTTTGATCAGACTGCAAGAAATCATTTACTCTTAAACACACCTTTTAACCCTCCAAGTCAATCATCTTGCCCTATAAACTGCTCCGTGCAGTCAGATATGCAGTTGAAGCACTTTTATGCATAATCAATAGAATAGATTTCAGACTGCCTCATTTTCCTCTTTCCCATCCTGCTCTGGACGATTACAGTAAACAGCTGATTTGTAATGCCACAAGTGGGTCAAAGTTTCCACGTATCTAGTAAAATGCCTCTATGAGATGGATTGCGATCCTCTGACTTTTCCTCTCGCGCCACCATGAGGTTGACGTTTGTGGTTTTGAGTGAAATGTTCTATTAGCTGAATGGTTACAGTGCATGCCACATAGCGGCAATGTCACCGGTTCGATGAAGTGACCTTAGTTCATCCCCCTGTCTCCACCCGTTTACAGTCTGCCTTTCTCAACTCTCCAAATTAAGTTGAAAATGCCCAAAAAAACAATTTGCTGAGCAAAATCAAGCCATTACAGTTTCCCTGGAGGATCAGCTTCACATTCATTTCTTGTTATAGCATTTATTTAATAAGGCATCTGTCTTTAGTTTTCTCTAAAGGTACCACAGCAGAATTGTTTAGAATGCCATATCCCATAATGCCTTTTACAGTTCCAGTACTCCCAGAAAGGCTTCATATGAAAGAGTTCAATGTTTGGTTGATTCAACCATCAGTAGGAACATTATAGTGGCACTGATTGATGCAGTTAAAGATTGTTTGACCTGGGAGATGGCTACAGTAGCTTCCCTCAGTATTCAGCATGAATAAACATTCAAGAAGAACATCTCTTTGGAGTGCACTAGTGCATCCCACTGTACATGGAACAATACTCGCCTCTCGTCCCGGATCTGCTTCTATCAGTCTCTGGGTAGAAATAAGGATTCAAAAGGCTTTAGCGACGCAGGGACCTTTTTACACTTCTTTATTGCTCATACACACTTATCCCTATTCATATACAGTATGTGAATGTGTGTTAGAAAGAGAGACTTGTCATGTGGCGTCTCAAAGCATGGACTGGTTTGATCCTCCTCCATGTTTCGGGGATAAAAGTCTATGAGTCACTGACTAGGATCTTTTAATGATCTCACCCGCTCCACCTTTTTCTACCTCCCTGTCTTTTCTATCAATAATAGCGTGTGCACTGAATCTTCCTGTTCTTACCATATAAGCTGAACATTAAGTACATTAGTTCCCAGTGACAGCTTGCAGCTGCAGGGCCCAAAAAGGATGTGACACACACACTCACACACACACACACACACACACACACACACACACAAAGTGACACGGAATCGTTCTCCGTGTCACACACAGCAACGTAATTCATAGGTAACAAGTTTAGAATGTTTATCCATCAAACATCCTGTGCTGCTCTTTTAGCTGTTCACTCTGAGGTCTTGCACTTCATCAGTTAGCTCCCAATCCAATGTTCCTGACGCTTCCCCTTTTCAAACCCAAACACAGGAGAGGGAGGCAATGGAAAATAGTAGCGGATCCAGTGGATTTGGTTGCTGGGCCACGTCAGAGTGGGTCTGAGCTTCCTGTCCTAGTTAGGCATGGCTTGAGTGTGAGGTAGAGTCTAAGTAGTGAATTATTCAGTGCAGCTTCCTTTAGGCATGCTCACACTCAGCGGCTTTGCAGAGCCACCGTAGACACATGTATGTATGACTATAAAGACATCCATGCAGGGTCACAGGGAAAGCAGAGGCATTCACAGATCAATACCGAGCAGTTGAATTTGCACCAGTGACAGCGTTCTGCTTTCCTCTGATAGATTATCTGTGTGTGTATAATGGCTCCTCAAGAGTAAACCAGAAGTGACATACAGAATTACATAATAAAGACATACAAAAAGGATGTCATGCACAATTTCAGTTTTCCAGCTGCTACCACAAAGTGAGTTGGACAGCAGTTTAGTTTGAAACTGTTACGAAACCTGGTGTGAAGCTCTCAATTGTTACTTCAGATTTTAAAAAATAATTTCTGCTGTTGCCTAATACCTAACAGTCAAGAGTAGAGAGACACTCAGCAATGTTTTCAGCATCTCATGAATGAGCCTGAAAATGTTACAAACTTCAACACTAGCCAGTGAGATTTTAACTGGGATGACTTTGACAAAGTCAAAGACAGGTGACAGGGTGGTGTGAAACTGAGAGTCATCAGTCAGTCAGCTGGCATACAGGTCTCAATCACTTAACAAACCATAAACCATAGGTGACAGGAAACTCTCAACAGCTAGTCGCTAAGGTACTAATGTAGAGTCTGTTATTTTGGTTTTATTATTTAGCCTTTATATAACCAAGTTTTTCCCATTGAGATCAAATATCTCTAGTAGAAAGGAGACCTGGCCACGCTTAACAGCAACACAGAGGTTCAACAATTAACATAAAAACCCATGTGACAGCCTGGACTCAATAGATTTCACCATAGTTTTAAACTCGTTCAGGCTTACTATTGTGTGTTTTGAAGCTTAAGATCAGTCTGTAGATAATTCCAATAGAAATATAAAAGCTTTATTTCCCATTTCAGTTCTGACTTTAAGAACGACACAATGTGTTGGACACAAAAAGTACTGCGAAGGAAGATTATAATTTCCATAATTCAAATATAAAAGAGAAGATAAGTAAGCAAGAATTTTACCGATAATAGCTTTGTAAATAAAAACATACCAGTACATAAAGTCGGTCACTTCACTTTTGAGTGTAAAACACAATAGTGAGTAAGAGATCCACGGTACGAATCTCAGATTCCCCCATATTCCATCAACAGTTGAGGTTGTGTATTCACCTCGTCATCACCAGACCGTACAGCACGTTTGTGTTGATGTCATTAGAAAAGTCTGTTTCTGCTATCATTTCAATCAGTTCAGTCATAGTGGGCTGTCGACTCAGTTTTTATTTCCACAGCAATCCCTGACCTCATGTTACCTCACATAAAATAGTTATACGCAGTGCAGATTTAACATTTGGGAGAAGAAAAGCCCTGGTATTGCATCAGTACTCTGTATGGGCAGATGAGTTGAGGTATCAGAGTCTGTATCAGGGCAGACACAGCTGGAGGGCTGCATCCCTAATCTTTGTGCATCAATTCAACATCATTTACACTAAATTGGAAACCCTGACAATTTCACTAAACACACAGACCAAGTATACAGTAGAATAATTAATTCTTTGTCATGTTGATCTTACTTTCCCCATTTTATTATGTCATTGAAAATGATCTGAGAATGATATTTAGAAGTAAATAATCAACATTAATGATTTTAGTTGTTCTGTTTTTATCTCCCCGTACTGCCTTCATTCGATTTGAATACTTATTTTGTATTCTTAATCTCAATTTAAATCTGCAACTACCTAATATCTTTTTCAAAGTCACATCCCCCAATCAGCAGGGCAAACAAACCAAAAGGAAACATGTAAGATTTAACACTCAAATAAGGTTTTCCATTTGCTAGATTAATGTATATTTGAGGAGTATAGCGGATTGCATATCCAAGACATAAAAAAATCTTACTTAATTCTTAAAGCTATATTTTTTCAAAAATACTTTCGGATAACGTTCCCTGTTGACTGACTGCATATATTTAAATCTATACTGTTTTTTAAAACCAAACTGTGTAAAGAAACATGTAAAGAACTGCATGACCTTGAATATATTCAACACTCCAGAATCTGCACTTTGGTTATTCTTCTCAAATTCTGTGCTAATTCCAGATTAAACATATCAAACCTTAAAGGCAGTTCACACACTGCTGTAATTAAAATATGTTAATAATAAAGCCGTAAACAGAAAGTCAGGGCTTTAAAAGTGGATCAATATACAACGAACTTTAAATGCTTGGATCCTACGTGGACCCGAGATGATGAAAAAAATCTACTCCAATCCAGTTTAGTTCATGGGCTAGTCAACACTACACCGCCTCCACCTTAACTGCATAGATCCCATCCTAGAGTTTGCGTGCGCGCTGCCGGGTCAATGTCTCAGTCGAGTCACTTTCATGCGGAGCTTCCCTTACCCGGGAGGGACCACGGTCACGGGGCGTCCGGGGAGGACAGGCGGGCACACCTGCCTCGGGACACGAGGTGGTGGGTGGTGGGAGGTAATCGTGATGCTGTAAGGAGGACTGATGGATGTGTGACGTTGGCGAATTGCAGCAATTGCCAAACTGTACGTGAGGAGAGACCAGCCAGGACGCACTGGATACAGCAGATTTGAGGAGGGAAGGCAAGTGGAGGAGGAAGGGGGTGGGGGGTTACGACAGAGGTAGAAAAAAAATCTTCAAGAGGGGGTCGGATGGACTCGAGGGGACAGAGAGCAGGACAGCGGCTTTAGGAACATCAAGGGTCCCATCAAGTGGTCTGGTGTCTGCACCAAATCAGCTTCAGGGATGTAGTCGAAGCGCCTTAGAGCTCAGCCCATCCGAGCTCATCATCATGAAGAAACACTCTGCAAGGGTTGCCCCGCTGTCCGCCTGCAACAGTCCGGTGCTCACCCTCACCAAAGTGGAAGGTAGGGAGAGTTTATATCCATTTAGACCGCCCGCCACCCCGTAAACTGGAGCTGGTGTGTCTGTCTGTTGGGCAGCCTTTTCACTCTAAATTTAGAAGCATCACTCTGTTGATGTGATAGAGAGAGGATTTCACGTTTCCCATTGAAGACATTGGGTCAACTTTAGCGAGGAAGATAAAACGACACGGGAACCAATCAAGCGCGCAATTCAGCGTTAAATCTGTGAAGCAACATTTGTGCAAACAACTTAATATCGGACATCATCCTTATCAATGTCCTGCATATAGGACATGCACTCGGAATTTAATCGAATTATTTATTTATGATTTTCTTTCATCGCGTGATGTTGCTGAAATCCCCCAAAATGAAGCCTGAAATAGACCTGCATTGTCCTTATTGACGCATTGATATTTAATTTAAAAAAAATTGGGGTGGGTGGATAAAGCGCGCCTAATGAACACTGTGGTAAATTTACTGGTCCATAGGGAGGATCTTAAATTGTTATTGCAGCAGGGATTCCCCAACACACTCTCCACCCTCCACCCATCACTAACTGCAAGAGTCACCGCTAAAATACCAGAGCATCACATCAGAGCAGATGGGACATGATCCCAGACAACAAGAAACATGTTTATGGTCCCTGGCAACTGGTCTTCAGACTGCCTGTAGATGATGGATCAGTCTTACAGTAGGTCTCCCTGCCTTGTCTCTCTCTAATCTGCAATTAGGACATTTCCTGCTGACATCATTAGGGACAACTCCTCTCTGACTCCTTGTGTGTGCTTGTGTGTGATCACCTGTCCAGAACATAGTATAGTGCCATATCACTTCACGACTCAATGTTCTCTTCAACCTCATGCTTCTGCAAAGGAGTAGTGTTATGTGTTCTTTAATCCACCCCCCCCCCCCTCCCCCTCCTCAGCACAGAGGACTACTGGATGTCTCAGTGTTTGTCATAAGCGCAAAGGCTGCTGATTTCACAGCTTTTTAGTGCCATCAGAAGTAATCCCTAGCAGTCTCTCAGGCAACCTAAAAAGAAAAAAACAAGGATTCAATTGAATTAATAAATTATTCATGTATACAAACTTGCTTTCTTGGAATAAACTTTCATTATTTTATACATTTGTGCATGAAATATCTACACGTCATGGTGGAAAAGAGTCCTAGAGGTTATGACGACTTACAGATTTAATGACTGTTTGTTGGACTTTATGTTGTGCTGCTGGCAGCTGTACTTTGTGCAGTGCAGTAAGGTAATGCTTCAATGGATTTCAACTGGTCAATTGGTGACACCGCAGCAAGTGGAGGTCATTTGCAAAATGTCACCTCTAAATAAAGGTGTTACGTTATATTTATTACAAAAGTTAATTGTGAAGAAAATAGCATACACACATACATACAGTTTTATTAATATGAAAATACTTAATTATTCATAATTTATGACTCAACCAGCTGCTAGAATATCAATCAGGGATGTTCATGCAGTCTCATACGGACACTGCAGAAATCAAACCCGATGCTGTAGCTGTTTAAACTGTGTTGCATATTCAGTCACTGAAAGGCATTTTTGGATAACCTCAGAATAATCACTGCTGCCGGATAACCAACGTTTTTAAGCTTATTAGTGTGAATGTCAGCTCGAAATATTTTATTTCCAGAATAGCTGTGATGGCGGGCTGTTATTTGACAAGCTTCTGTATACAGAATTAACAAAAGCTGTGCTGTGGATGGAGAAGGGATTGTAAATGTGTGTGTTGGGGGTGATAGAGTATTGTACATTTTTGAAGAGAGTCAAAGCTGTAGAGTTTATGATGTGAATGTTCAACTCCCCATTTCAGCAGCTGCTTTGAAGGAGGAGGGAATCACAGGGGGCCGCAGCGGATCAACACACAGCTTTTCAGAGGCTCCGCTGCTTATATAACCCCAGCTCCCAAACCTCTGTTCTCCTCACTAACAACCTGCACCAGACTGTCAAAGAGTTACTTTTTTTCAGTGTGGAATCTCTTTTTGTCTTTGTCCAGTTAACATCCACAGTGACACAGAGTATTCGTGTTTAAACGAAAAAGTACTAGACTGAGGGAATGTTGTGACAAAGCCGGCCAAATTAATTTGGTTTTGAAATTTCTAGTTTTTCTACATTTGGTTCTGTCACTAGACCACTAGGAAAGGTGAACAATCACCTGGTAAAAACGCTAGTAACACATCAGGCAGCCAATCCCAGAATCATACTATGTTCCTTTAATGATTTTGTTTTATGGTCCAAGTCCATTTCTGGGCCTCTACTGCTGTCTCCTACAGCCATAAGTTTGATTCACTGTCTTCATATGCAGTATTTACCTCTTCCTATATGTGTTCCTGTGACAAATCCACCCAACCATTGGCCCATGGATGATAATTATTGATTTATCTTCAAATGTGCTTCTAGCGATGATGTCTTTGGGGAATGTCTGTGATGTGTCGTCAGAGGCAGCGGTTAGAAGTTCATAAGAATCTCTTTAATCTCTGTAATTTCATTACACACTTGGAAACAGAACAGGCGTCTTTGAAAAGTGATTCAGTGTACGTACGTCCCAGAGGAAGCTGGTCATATTTCACCGGCTGCTATTATGAGAACCTTTCTCCAGGGCTCCCTGCACCTTGACCACAGACTAATGTATATCAATCGATTGATAGCTAATTATAACGAAAGTGGAGGTTTAAACGTACAGATAATGAACTCATTTTACATAGTATTGGATCTTCAGGGTTTCCCAGTTAGATGGATTATCATTCTTTTGTGGACAGTCCTGCAATCCTGCAAAATATGTTCCGTTTACACATTTGTAGTTAAGATCAAACTGAAGTTTGAAAATGGGTTTGGTCCAAGGAAGTAGCAGGGTAGGGACCAGCTGGGCAGCTGTGGCTCAGGAGAGTGGTCGTTCAGTGTTCGGGAGGTTGGTGGTTCGATCCCCAGCCCCTGCAGTCAGATTGTAAAAGGTTCCTTGGTCAGTGTGTGTGAATGGTTATTCCTACTGACAAGCTGATGTGCACCTTGTATGGTCTCCACTGACTCTGTGTGAATCGGTGAATGCGGACATGTGTAGTAAAACGCTTTGAGTGATTGCAAAGATTATATACTGTAAATGAAGTCCATTTACCCATCACGCCTCTGGCTCTATTATGGCTGCTGTGATTCCATCACACAATGGTCTCTTGTTCTGTCTGCTTAAATGTTTTCAAAGACGTTTTGAGAAATATAGCAAAGATAGCAAAGTAGACTAACTAGTTTTTTCTGGATATTTTGTGGGAAGTAATGGATGGAGAGTCGGTCGATTTGTCCTTTCTGCCCTGCTCTTTGTGCGCTGTGCATGAGTCATCTTCATCTTAATAAAATATGTGCATTTAGCAAAAGAGCGGCAGCATTAACCACTGAGCAATGATTTTGTCAATTTGAGGTGAGGAGCACAACAACCTGAATCATCAACCCAAAAATAACAAGAAATGTTTACTTCAAGCGTACTCACTAACAACATAAATAGAATCTTGCATCTCATACTCGTTTGCATGTGTCTTATTTGTATGTACATGTGAACTCAGGCCTGTGTGAATAGCAAACACCTCAATATGTAGATGAGGCTACTTCAGTCAAAACAAAGGTCAAACATACGTACATGCATGTTCAATCTGCTGGATCAGTGGTGCTAAAAGATCAGCTGAAGCAGCTGTGACGTTAATTTCTGAGTTTTCCTTTTCAAGCTCCATTAAAATGTAACGCCTTACTTTGATCCTTTGAATGTAATTGGAGTTGACTTTGAAGGTAGTCAGAGGAGTAGCCTAATGCTTTTAAATTCATTTTAAAAGCAAGTGAAACAGGCCTTTCTTACTTGATAAGTGTGCAATGAATACACAATGACAGCGCCTTTATTTTATTACCAGGGCAAGCTTTTGCTCCGGTTTTTGTAATGCAGAGTGTATGTGCAGTTTGATTGTAATGAATGAGATTTCACTGAATAAATGGATTGATGTATTGCCAAATTGATGCATTGTATAAGTTCATTTGAGGTTTGCTGCATATTTCATTTGTATTTCATGTAAGAAAATGCCTTCTGTGTCGTGGTGTTTCATCTTTGAACAAAATCCTCTGCAGAAATGTGTAAAGAGGAAGCTCTGTGCTCTAATCCTGAATTGAGGGAGTTGATCCGAAAATCTTTCTTCAGGAAGCTGGACGGCTTCCTATCCTCTCTAAATGTCTTATGCAGCCAGTAGACCAGATGGTTCAGTTGTGGTGTACCTAGAATCCTAATTATTACAAAGTTGATACAAACAAGTATTTCCACCATCCCTACAGCAGTTGCAGTAAGTGTGACCAGCCCGTGAATAGTGTCAGCAAAATTCTTGCTGCGTGTTTCATTGCATTTCATCTCTGAAAATGACTTAGTTGGCAGTTAACACCTAAATCTTGTTTGATAACTTCCTTTTTTCTTTTGATGCGATTAAAAAACTAACCAGTCATCAAACTGTAAGGGATATTTTACAGCAGTGACGTAATGGGAAGGTTAGAATGTATCTGAAAATAGTGAAGTCCCAAGTGATGTTTGTGTATGTCTGATAGAGTTCCTGTATTATCAGCGGCCTTGGGGTGCAGGGAGGGAGTAAAACCGTTGTTTGGGCAGGCACTCAGAGTGTACACCTGCGGTGGTTGTCTATCCATTACTTCAACAGAACAGGGACGCTGTGGCCAATCTTTTAAATATTGATTTGTAGGGGAAAGTGCTGGGACTCTTGCCAGTGTGTTAAACTGCAGGTCCATCACGCTATAGTCACTGTTGTAAGGGACTGCAAGAGAGAGGGGGGATGCTTGAGGACTGGGGGATTTACTGTTGGGCAGTGTATCCACTGCCAAATATGAGTAATTGCTGTAACACTGCAGAGTGCACGGACACACACAAACACACACACTGGCCTGCTTGCACCAGCGTTTTGACGTGCCACTAACCAATGAGGCATCAGAGGGCCGCAGCATTGACCTGCATCGCGAGCATCTGTTGAACCAGCTGGGCAGGGCAGTGACAAAAAACAAGTTTGCAACTCGGGGAGGAAGTTGCTCCGTTGTCCTTCAAGGTTGAAGGAGAAAGCTGTCAGGAACTATGGAGAGCGAGATCAGTAACAGTCGTCCCGCCCTTGTCTGCCCTCCTGGGCCTTTGTCCCCTCAGCCCATGTGGTCCCACCTATCAGCTGGTTGACGCAGCAGGGTGTGTTCGCCGCCTGACTCTCTCTTGTGTGATTGAGCCAGACAGGCTTGTCAGATGAGCCTGCTCTGGTTTGTTGAAAGGCCTCTGACTGTCAGCGTGGCCTGAACAAGCTGTCACAGCCAAGTATCACAGACTCCCACTGTCTGTCAGACTTTGAGGTTAAAAAGACAGTGACTGCTGCCTGTCTGTCTTCTGCCTGTCTGTCTGACTTGCCACGATAAAACTACTATCCTTCTCTAATGTGACATTTGTAGTTTAAAGTTCATACAAACTTTACTTTTTTAAACAAATACAGACTATAAGGCCCAGACTTAGATGTCAGGAATGACAAACCGCATTAGTCAACATGGGATTGAAAGATTTATTTTAGTTAAGAGTACTGATGCAATGATCGATGTTGTTCGACAGCCAAAGATGAACAAGCAATTTGCAGCAAAGCTGATATTGTTTTGTCAATCTGTCTGTGTGTGTGTGTGAGTATGTCTGTGGACAGGTTTTTGTCACCGTGAAAAAATCATAACTTTACGGATGTGTACACACACTTTATGCTCCCTTTTTACGGCACTGGCCAAATTTGGCTTCACAAAACTTTACAGGTGTATTACACCTAAAGGTAAACTTAGGTTGATGTTATGTATACACATGGTATAATGTGTGATTATGAGCAAGAAATAATGAGTAAGTTGCGCTACTCAATTCATATTCATCACCAAGCAGAGACCCAAGACACAGTAAGACAAGGAGAAGAGTTCCTCTGAAGTTTATATCGGTGATTGATCTGTTTACTCTCTTGAATCACTGAGGCGGAGCGCTGCAGTGCACTCTTACTCCCACGGAGGTGTCACCAAACAGACAAACAGACAAACAGACAAACCTCTCGGTGTGTCCAACTTCAGGTCCCAGTGAAGCCCCCCCCGACAGATGTGCGGCCACCCTGGGGAACCAACACAAGCCTGACGCTATTGTCACTGCTGCCAGTTGGGATCGCTGTTCTTGTTGTGGGGGTTGCTGGGTGGCAGAGAGAGTGAGCGGTGGCCCGTTCAGGTTGCTACAGAGGGGCATATAGCTGGGCTTTCTGGTCCTGTCATGGC
This sequence comes from Cottoperca gobio, assembly GCF_900634415.1. NCBI lineage: Eukaryota > Metazoa > Chordata > Actinopteri > Perciformes > Bovichtidae > Cottoperca > Cottoperca gobio. The sequence continues at coordinate 11,374,378 of NC_041369.1, forward strand.
CAGGCTTTGTGAAGTGCAAAAGCAGGCAGTCAGGCCGGGTTCTGCTGGCACGTTTGGGATTTGCAGCTATCAGCAGGAGAGATCTGCACTGCAGAGTCTGCAGGGGAGGGAGGAAAGCGTGAGTGGGAATGAGGCTGGTCTGAAAGCAGGGAAGCATGAAGATGCGAGAAAATCTGGAAAATTTAACACCAATAGGAGCGCTTCCACCCTACCTGAAGTAGGACGTATAATTAATACTCTACTTATGGGCTCAGTGTACTAAAACACTAGAGGCAGACAAATTAGCATATAAGGCAAAGATTGATTTACTGAGCCTGGAGTGGTACAAAGACTGATTTGTCAACAGATTTTCACAAAGGTGGAGAGTCAAGTGGATTTTTCTCCTTAACTGTTAATTAAGGAGAAAAGTAGTGGCCGCTTCACTGTGATCAAGACCCAGCAGGGCTGAAATATTAAACTTTCTGTCGATTTATGTTTATTAATTTTTTGCTTTTTTGTTTACCAGGAGAGTCCCATTGAGATTAAGAATCTCCTTTTTACTGTCCAAGACAGAATAAGTAGGATAAATAAAAACACGTAGTTACAGACAGAAAACACAAAATGAGACAAAACATGGTGGTGGCCAAGCACCCCCAAACTGGTGTAATTTATTTTAGTCCACCTCTCTCCTTTCCTCCACTCTGTCTCTGACTGTAGGTGTGTGTCGCCGCCCTTCGCAAAGTACAGTGGAGGAGGGAATGTGAATGCGCAAAGCAACAAAAAGAAAAATTGTAATAGAAAGATTATTATTATTATTATTTTTATTTTTATTGCTTTATCTTCAAAAAATTTGACCCCCAGGCACTTAACCCTGAGTTGCTCCAGGGAGACTGTCCCTGTAGTTAGTTCACTGTAAGACTGTCACTCTGGAGAAGAGCATCTGCTAAATGACTAAGATTAAAAGGAAATAAAAATCAAGCGTATGGAAATCATATTTTAAAAGACAAATTTAAAAGAGCCAGTTTCGTAACCCGTAAAATTAAAAAACATTGACATGGAATCTGCCTCTAATTCTTTCATTTTGGATTCAACAGCATTTCACAAGATTAACTGATTGAGTGTCAAGTCTTTCTGCTACATATTCCATGCAGAGATTGCAGAGTACACAAATTCTTTCCAATTTCCATAGGGGCATTTGGGATAGAAAGCAAAAAGAATTGTAGAAAAATCTCCTTTACCATCTTTACCTGTGCATATTAAATGCCATGGTGTTAGTACGCCTTAAATCAGCTGAGTGGTTGGTTGGGATGAATGCATTTGAGGAGGAAAAGACATATACGGTTGTCAGAATGGATCCAAAGCGGGTCATACAAGGATGCCAAACGCTTTCTTCCTGTCTCCCGTGATTTCACAGATGCCTGTTAGGTTCAGTAAGCACGTCTGAAGATAAAATGTGATGAATGAATGGAGATATTTCTATATGTGCAACTACACCTAATCTAAATTGAGCATGAAAAAAAGGCTAAGATTAATTATGAGATATTATAAAAACTAAACCTTATCAAACCAAAGGTTGCGTTGCATGTTTTCAACCGCAGTCATGTCTGACCTTGACTGTTGACATTTGATTACAAACTGATAAGGTTAAGAGCTTTCAGTTAATCATTTAGCAGTTACAGAAGGAGACTCTTTCTGGGTGTTTCCGTCATGGTAATAATGGCTTCAAATGTCATTCGCAAAGGAGCCTTCCTATCTCACTCAGCCTCTGACAGCCGTGCTCCATATTGTTCATCACCAGCAGTCAAGATTGATACAGTATCATTAGTCACCGTCAGGCTCAAGAAGGAAGTGTGTTACCTCAAATCCCTGAGTCAGCAACAAATGAATATACATTGATGCCTCTGTATTAAATCGTGTAAGCGTTAATTAATGAATTTATACAACTGTGTTTCACTATATTATGAATATTGTGCTAAAAGCTTAATTGAAGATGGTGTGAGAGGAATATCAATACGCTTAATGTTGTCATAACATTTCACAAAGTGTGTTCACGTGTGCCAGAGCTCGAAATGCTTTGCTAGACTCCAGTGCCTCTCTGGGGGCTGATTGGCTTGGCCCACGACTGCATTTGGAAGATTAAACTGTGCTGCAGTACGGAGCAGTGGGCCAGGGCCACGGGATGTGGGACGGTGGCCCAGGAAGGACAAAAGCTAGGCAGCGTAAACAAGAGATGACCTTCACAACAAGACAGAGAGGCTTGGAGCTCAGAATAGAGAAACTTAATTCTCACCCCCGTACCCAAGACTTTGACAGACATCCTCGTGCGTCTGTCTCTTTTTTTGGTCTTTGCTGAATCACCATTTCATTGCAGGAACAGACAATGATCTTGAATCATCTTTCATTGTTGCCACACTTGCCTCAGAGCTGTCAAGTGCTTTTTTCAGGAACAGGAAATGTTGTTCAGGATGCCCACATAATGCAGGATAATTTAATCTTAATTGCATCCCATTTTCACAGAAAGTAAAGAGAACTAAGAATCTCTTGTGCATTCAGCAGAGAGCCAGGGGAAGTATGGGCATTAGCATGGGAAGCGATAGTCATCAGGGATGTTAATCTGTGATATAATGAGACCACCTGGTAAGGTCAGAGGTAGCTCTTCCAGGAAGAATGAATCGTCTCATTGGGCATGATGGATCGTATACAGCCCTTTTATAAAATACTTAGCAAGCCTCTAATATGAGACGATAAGTCTCCCGTTCACTGCACAGATCACATCAAGATGAAGGCAGACAGTGTCATATACTACTAGGTCGTCCTCAGACGGGCCCGCCATCGGTGCTTCCAGTCATCCCGATCCTCCATGCATCTGGCTAGCTCGCATCTTTCCTGAGTACATCCACGTATGTTATTGCGGGACGCCCTCGTGATCGGTGCCTGTGTGTTGGCTCCCACAGTACAAGTTTGCTGGCTGGCAGCTCTTGGTGTCTCTGGCAGTGACCTGCCAGCTTCATTCTCCTGACCGCTGTTTTCTCACCCACCCTTAGCGCCCCCCCATACAAGTGCGTGTTGGTGACATGCTTATCCTTGTTGATGCCAAGTACCACACGCAGCATTCTCGTGTAGCACCCATCTAGGGATTTCTGCAGGGTGGGCTTCAGGGTCCAGCATTCACTGCCATACAGGAGAACAGACTCCACTGTTGCATGGAAGAAGAGGTTGGAGTTCCACACACAGGTCATGCCATTCAGGGCCCTCCATGCAAGCGCCTTCCTCACTTTAAGGTCTTGCTCGGACGAGTTGACCCACGAGCCCAGGTATTTGAAATCATTGACTTCCTTTAGAGCAGTGCCTCCTGTTGTTTTTAGAGGTGGATGGTCCGGGGGGATGTTATATGTTATGAATTCAGTTTTCTTGGCATTTAGCTGAAGGCCAACCATGGCGCACTCTGTCTCCACTCTGCTCAGGAGTTCCTGTGCTTGCTCTACGCGGTCAGAGAGCAGACTGATGTCATCCGCATAGTCCAGGTCCGTTAGGACTAGAGCGGGGTGTCGTCTCGACCTCCTAGGTGCTATTGTGAGGCCGAGTTATTGTGAGGCCGAGTTATTGTGAGGCCGAGTTATTGTGAGGCCGAGTTCTAGCTCCCGTCCACTGATAGCCTTCCTGAGCGCATAGTCTAGGACTATGATGAAGAGGAAGGGGGCAAGTGTGTCCCCTTGCAACACCCCAGCCAGGATGTCAAACTCTTCACTGTTGCCATCTGGGGTTACCACCTTCCCTCTTGTACCCTTATACATGGTCCCTATGGCCTCCACTCTCTGCACCTTCTCCATCAGCTCCTCCCCCCTGATCTTATCGTAGGTATCGAAAAGAAGCTGTTTGGCCATATTCAATACCATTCGATTCTCTGTAGTCGGCTCGTGCCCAAAGCCTCGGTGATTCCTCACCTCCACTGCGTACCTGGATTGAAGGCCAGGGCTGGCCGAGAATGCCTTCCTTTGCACTGATGCATGCCTTCTTTCATACCGGGTCTTCAAGGCTTGGTTTGGGGTCCCTGAGGCTCAGTCTCACCCTCACTGGAGACCACTCGATGATCAGAGCCCACAGAGTTGAACGTGCTGTAAGGTTCAGCGTTCAAGATGGAGTTTCTCCACCTTCACCTTACTAGTATGTAGTCCAGTTGACATTGCATACCGGTAGCCCGATCCTGGAAGGTCCATCTCTTGCCCATTCTTTTCTGGAACATGGTGTTCGCAGCTAGTAGCTCGTGCTCCATAAGTAGGGCTGCAAGATGTTCACCATTGCGGTTAGTGGAGTTGTGGTACATGAGAGGTGCGTCCTCCGGTCCGAGCCTTGCATTGAAGTCACCCAGGATTGCAAGGAAGTTGTGAGCCGACGCCTCCAGATGGTATACGGCGTAACCCAAACTTAAGTTAGATTTATGCTTGTCTCGCTGAGGCGTTTTGAAGTGCGTTCTGTATTTTAGGCAGCACTGTACAGTGCAGATTAATAGGCAAAAGGCTGCCTGCAGCACATCATTACCTCTGGAAGCAACATTAGGGAGACCCCTCAGTTTTAACGTGTTGGAAGGCAGGAAGCTACAGACGATGCATTGTCCTCATTATACAGCCGTTACAAAACAGGGCTTATATAGGGGTTGTTTTCTGCTGTCGTGTCCCCTCACTGCCCTGATTGTAAAGTTGTGGTCCTGCAGTTGTGTCCTCTGTGGTGAAAGTATAGCTGTAGGGTGTGTTTGGCTCAAATACAAATACAATTATTCATTTAGGCTTTACTGATGGTACTGTTGGTGTTCTTTGTTGTTGCCAAGTTATGTTAATGTATCAATACTCAATGTCACAGACAGATAAAAGGAGGCTGAGTGAATAAAGACATTCTGTATGAATAATGTATTTATTGTTAGGTTGTGTTTAATCTTCGTAGCTTTTATTCTTCCCCACACTACATTATACAGCTATAACTGAATTGTTTAGAGGAGACAATAAACAATGTACCCATAAGTAAGTTCAGTGACTCGAGGTAACAACATGACCTTGGTAAGTGAATCAGCTCTGAAGCACAGTGAGTGTGTGTGAGTGGGACAGAAAACAGCACATCAACACTTTGCTTCAATTTACACAATTATTGAAGAAGTATGGGGGCTATCAGGTTTTGACAGGAGTAATAGCAAAGTTAGGCGGTGCTGTGTGTGCCTTTGTGCGCTCAGGAAAACACACACACACACACACACACACACACGCACACACACACACACACACACACACACACACACACACACACAGACACACACAGACACACACACACACACACATGTCATTGTAACTCACGAGGTAGAGAAGAGGTCGCCTGGGATTGGATGTCAGATCTGCCCTCTTTTGTCCTCTGTTTGGCTTCAGCCTGTCACACTTGATCACCACATTTTTAACTCAGATGTCTGATTGATTACCTTCAAGTTCAATTAAACTGTGAAAGAAGCTATTTTTAGCCGGAAAAAGACGGCAAGACATGGGTGACCTGAAGTCATTCACACAGAGAAAACAGTCTCCTGTAAAAGCTCTTAGTTCAGATGTACTGCAAGAGATAATCAAATAATTCCTCAATTTAAACAACATCAGAACTTGTAGAAATACAATAAGTACACAGATAAATAAAATATTTTAGTTTTTACATAAAATGTGCTAGAAGAATGGTTTAATGTGATAACTCTGAAGCACAATTTCCTCAGCTGAAGAAATACTGAAAGAAATATTCCTGATCATAGAACAAATGTGCAGTATTGGTGTGTTTATCTGTCCATCTAACATGTATGTGTTCATCTATAGGAGAAGACCGCATCAGGGAGAGTGTGGTGGGCACCACAGACACACAGTCCGCTGGCGTTGTGGCCGGCGTGGAGTCCGGCTCTGGCAAACGGAAGCTCCACTGCTGCATCAGAGTGTCAACCGTACAGGTGAGCAAGGCCCTGTGGGGAGTTGCCATGGTGATGTGTGTGTGCTCCTCCTGGGCAGGCTCCACCCAGCTGGCCAAGCTGACCTTTAAGCAGTTTGACGCCCCCTTCACCCTTACCTGGTTCGCCACCAGCTGGAACTGCCTCTTCTTCCCACTCTACTACATCGGCCACCTGTGCAAGAGTCCAGAGAGGCAGACGCCCAGACAGAGATTCAGGTGAGGAGACTCTCACTGCACGCAAGCGAGCACGTAAACATTACATATCACCTTTTTAAACATAATATAGAAAATAGGGAGGAATTAGTGTATAGCCTATTCAAAGCAAGCCAATGAAAACAAATGGGCTTTGATTTGGCTTCTCTGGGACGTTGTGGGAGGCTGTTCCAGGGTCAAGGAGCAACAAACAGCCAGAAGTCACTGCTCTGAACACTAGCACTAACACTAACAGCTCCTTTAAATACAAAGATGCCTGACCATTTAATAACCTGTATGTACAATTTCAAAATCAATCTTAAAACTCACAGGGGGGCAGTGAATAGAAGCTCAAACTGGGGCAGAGTTTCATGGAGTTCCATGAATTGTTTTCTTTCTACACTCAGCGATGATTCACTGACTTTAACTATCGTGCAATTTCATATCAAAGAAAATAAAGCAATTTTCCCATCAGCAGCAGCCTCAGCAGACCAGGAGGCAATGCAGTCATTAGAAATCATTTTGTAGAAAGTTGAAAAATAATCTCACTATTCTTCTTTACACAGATTAAATGCTCAGGCACATCCTGTGGAGATTGTTGAAAACGCTATGTGGGAAATATATTCATGCTGGTGTCGTCACAAAACCAGCCAGCATTTTACAATTAGAATAGCAGCAGCATTCTCATTATTAATAATCTCACTGAATTAACAGAGTTGTTTACCTTACATGTTTGCTGGATGGTTATGCAAAATCACTTCATGTTCATATTTGATTCCCAACATAGCCCACCATTTACTTCATTAGAATAGCAGGTTCCCATGCCATCTGAAATGATGCTGCTGCAGCAAACGGAAAGTACTGTATGTAATCCTAAATGTGTAAGAGGTGCATTCACTCGTGAAACTGTCCATTCACCATGTTCTTTAGACAAAAGTCTTATCTCTACACCCGCTGTGCTGCTTTAGCACAAACAGGGTGGAAGTATGTGGAAGTTAAGCCTGCGAGGGGGGGGGGGCGTAAATTGGCTCTGTATTTCCGATGCAACTCTGTGATGTAGCTCTTCCTTTTGGAGGGCTTACACGAGGATCTGGGGCTCCCACTCCTCGAGCTGATGCACTCAGAATATCAAACACTCGTTGTCCTTTGTGTTTATTCAAATTGCACCTGCTGGTGAATCTCAGACCATGCGGAGAGACCAAAAGTTGACATTTGTAATAGCTGTCCTGTCTCTTTATATAAATCAGACACTAAAGAAGAAAGAGGCAAAGATGTGACACTGGCAAAAGCTGGCTTCTATCTGTACATCACCTTTTGAGATTGACCTGATGTATTGTAGTTGCAAGAGACATAAATATAAGAATCACAAATCCACCATCAAAATACAATTGTGAAATATTGTCTGATCCTTTTATCAAATATGTCAATTGCTGATTTTTAGTTGCTCAATACTAAAGAAACCAAATGATCCAGGTTGTTTAAAATGTCAGCCACCGGAAACCGACTTGCTCATCTGAAATATTTTGATTTGAAATGCAGTGCCTTTAAAGTGTAACTGTTGACTTCATGAGCTGCTAGCTGCTAAAACAGCTTCCCAGCACAGTTGTAAAGCTGGAAGTCTTTCCAAAATCAATGCAGATTACGAGTCTCACGAGTGCAACATTAGAGCAGAAACAAACCACAAGCTGCCAGTGGTTTAGATTTGAAGGTGGCGTCTCCAGTGGCTGTAATGAAATGATGATAGACTTTAATGTGATTGTCACTGAATGAGTGTTTTTATAAAGGGTGTGTTTGTGTGTTTTAGTGCTGACTCAGATCTGTGAAGCTGATTCATAATAATGCTGCTCCTTAGAATCCAGCAGGACACTTATAAATGTGCTACCTGCCTGTCACTCCTGAGCTTCTGCTGCTTCGTCACTTTCACAGCGCCAGCAGCTTTCAGAGTAAACGGTGTAACTCAAGAGCACGATCAAAGTGTCACAATCTCGAAATTGCATTAATGTTATATTTTGACTCAGGGGGGGAGTTTTTCTTGGCATCACAGCAGAGCGATGCAGCGTAACGTTTTATTGAGTGGAACATTTCAAAACATAGCAACAGAGTGGACAGGCTCACGATCAAGTATGTTGTGGCTGATACATAATGTCACGCTTTGGTTCCTCTCTCACATTACACAGAGTGTGACATATAGACTGCCAAGCTAATAGCGTAATACGCTCTGCTTTTATTTAAGGACATATTCATCCATTTCAAATATTACTACTTGTGTGAAGTTAAAAACTCTTTTAGACAGAGATCAAGTCCGGACTGAAGCTGGAATTAAGTCACAATATTCACTGAAAAACATCTATAGTATATGAACAAGCTCCATACAGCCCTTGAAGTTAAATCACTGCTTCCAAATACATTTATTATATACTTAGTCTTTAGAAACTTATCACAAATATGATACACATACATATGTGCCAGAAACAATTATTTGTGTATGCCCTTAGTGTATTTATAAGATATTGACATGTTGGAGGCTCCAACTGGCAAAGACAAATCATATAAAAGTTAGTTTCATTAGAAATCAATTAGAAGTTAGAAATATTTAACTCTAATGTCTTGTGGCATTGGATTATATTCGTAAATATTGGCTTATTTCTCTTGGTCCCTCATGAGCTGCGATGCAATGTTCATGTTGATGTTACTGTGAAAATGGGAATTACTTCACGTTCTCATCACTGATTAGAGTCTCTGGTCTCTCTGGTATTATTTGTTCAGACGGATCTGTTTGTGTTCATAAATATTGATCAAAGTCCCAGACCGTAATAACATTTATCAATTCTTAAATTAGTTATGCCACATTTTTTCAATATTCTAACCCAGTGCTGTGCATAATGTCTCTGCACAGGGAGTGCTGTAGGTTTTTCGGGGACGACGGGCTCACGCCCAAGGTGTTTCTCACCAAGGTAGCTCCCTTTGGCCTGCTGTGGATCCTCACCAACTACCTGTACCTGCAGGCCCTCAGGAAGATCAACACAACAGACGCGTCTGCGCTCTTCTGTTGTAACAAGGCCTTCGTCTTCCTGCTGTCTTGGATTGTACTTAGAGACCGCTTCATGGGGGTCAGGGTGAGTACACCTGCTTGTAAGAGTTGTGTGTGTGTGTGTGTGTGTGTGTGTGTGTGTGTGTGTGAGTTTTGTTTGTTCTGTTCACTTCCTGGGAGAAAATGAGAAAACGCTGCATCTTTATTAAAGAGTCCGAGTCAAGCACAGGTCACGAAAAGCAACGTGGATAGTTAAATAATGATTTACCCTCTAGGCCTCACACCTGCGGTAACTTTCACCTGTAATACACAACATAATAACAAATGTTAAAATAAAGTCATTTAAATAATGTACAATATGAAGTAATATTATCTTTTAATGAAATGTTTGATCATCCTCGTTTTAACTTGAATATCACTCAAACTAACTACATTACATTCAGATTAGAGTTTTACCACTACTTCAATATCTATATTTAAAATAGGTTTATTAAACATAAAGAAATTCTACCAAGTAGTGATTTTTCCTTCCCAGATTGATTCAATTCATGTTCAGAGCACTAAAGAGGGAAAAGTATTTTTACAAGAACCGAGCCAAGATTAGAGACAAATCAGAAAAAGATATAGTTTTGTGGAGCAGAAGTGTGTTCTTCTTTCCTGTCCTGTAAATCACCTCGCCCCCTCCTCAGGTTAATCGTGGGTCACGACCATCAACCATAAACATAGACAAAGAAAAAAAAGAGAAATATTTTGGTCTGTGCTCCTACTTCTATTATATCTGTGATAAGCCAAAATTGTACAAAACCTACAATAACGTCAGGCAAAGGCTCGCTGTATGTTGGATAACAACATAACAAGATGACCTTCACTTGCCTTTAGACTTCTTATTGTGCCTCTCTTTGCTTTGGATTTAAATGGTGTCCTGGTGTGTATGTATCACCTCTATTGTACACTAAAGTTCACTCATAATGACAAAAAAAACTATGTTTATAAAACTCCCAAAGAATGAAAATAATAGTGTTGCAGCTGAATGTGTGAGCTGCTTCACACACTCGAGCCTCGGTGGAGTCGAGAGCATGTTAACTGTGTGACAATGTGATTTCCCTCCAGTGATCACCAGGTCATTCAAATGTGCTACCTGGTGTGTGTCTGTCACTGATTTTGTCTGGATGAATAGGGAGAAGCAAAGGAGGGAGGGTTTAGCTTTGAGAATTGAGGTATCTCCCGCTCTCTCCTCCCCCTCAGATGTTTTCATATCTGAAGGCGTCCTGCACTCAGCAGAATGGCTTTCCCCCTTTTTTTTTCACACTCACTCACAACCGCCCCATATCTCCCTCGTGCATGCCCCAACTCCCCACCCCCATTATCTGCGATGAAAAGCCTCAGTAAGAGACAAATACTGTAATAATCCTGCTTCTCTCTCTTTCACACCCCCAGCTTCTCTTCTCTCTCTCTCTCTCTCTCTCTCTCTCTCTCTCTCTCTTGCTCGCTGGTGGGGATTGCAGTGTTTGGATGTCTGCAGCAATGCAGGGGATCTTGGACGAGTTTGTCATGAAAGTGAAGGAGGGGAGAGAGAAAGATGGGGGATGCTAAAATCATCCTTGTTAAACAGGGATGCGGGTTGTTTTAAGTGATATTGTGAAAAGAATGGCTCAGATTGGTTGCAAAGTCAGAATGAAGGTCATGAGATGAATTGAAGAGCATTTTGGCTGACGTGTGACTTTGCATTTGGATGTATCAGTTGTAAAGGGAAGTTAAAGGGATACAGCTTAATCCTTATTACCGCAGTATTAAAAATCACAGGTGTGGTGATGCTCCTCTGACCCTCACATTGTGCTAAAACATCTCCAGAAAGTAAAACATGCAGGGTCGTTGACCTTGTAAGCAAACAGTCCATCACGTGAAATGCGTAAAAAAAAGGTGTAGCTGTGACTGATAGGGCAGCCTTTCTGGCAGAAAGAGCCATTTTGCCAAAGGGGCCCAAGGACTTTGGCCAAGCAAAAACACACCGCTCATTTATCTTCCTGCCACCTCTTTAATGCACAGCTAATCCACTCAACTGGACTGCGACATTTCCCTATCGCTGTTCTTTAGCCGAACACACCAGTGTCGTGCGGTGAGGTTCATGGCTTGGGAGGCACTGACTCTTTCAGTCAGATTTACAAATATATGTATATATATATATATATATATATACTGAGTAGCTTATTCACCATTTTCTTGGCAGCATGAACATTGACTACTGGTTATTTTTCATATCTCATATCAACATTCTTTATACACACACAGGTACATATTTGGCCAAAAACTAGCGTTACATTTATAGCGGCTCAGAGGTTTTTGCTCTGCAGCCTCCAAAGCGTTTTCAGTCTGATGCTTTGATTAATTTTAATACAGACTGCACTATCAACAAAATAATATTTTATTTAAGGTCAACATTTAGTTTTTAATTTAAATATTAGTTTTCTCTTGGTCATTACTAGTTTGCAAGGGATTGCGCAATCTGAGGGGAGGCAGTTATAGCACAGACCAGTGGATAAATATACATTTAGATTTATTTTATTGTTATTAGTTTTTTTACTTTTCATGATGTTGCACGTCCCTGGAACACACACACACACACACACACACACACACACACACACACACACACACACACACACACACACACACACACACATCTTAAAACATGTAGCAAAAGCCAAATTCTGTTAATGTAAATTATGTAAGAGGGTGATTGAGAGCAGGATGAAACAAAAGCTTTGGTGGCGCTTTGTTGCGTGATAATTGAAGAGGCAGGGAGTGGGAGTGGGTGTGAGAGGTGGTGGGGGATCGAGGGGGGTATTTGGTTTGTAAACATGATGGCAGTGTAACGAAAATCAATGTCAGACAATCAAGCCAACACTGTAGCTGCCTGTCCTGTGTTGCAAGCGCTGTGAATCTGAAAACAGAGCATGTACAGAGGTGGAACATCATTTACTTAAGTAAAAGTATCAATACATTAATGTGAAATGTCTTGCATTTAGAAATATTGCTAAAGTAAAAGTACAGTGTTAGTATTATCAACTAATGTATAAGTATTATTATTACTTTGTCGTCAGATTATTTAATGGGACAGGGGGGAAAACAGAGTTCTGATACACACATCTGTATTAATCTTTTTGACATTTCTCATTATTTCATTAATTATTATATATATATATATATATATATATATATATATATATATATATATATATATATCATTATTTGTGAAATATTGGAGAATTTTACTGCTTTGGGCCTCAAACTGTTTTTATTTCAATCAAACCATGTTAGAGGTTTAAAGGGCAAATGTCTCTTTGGTGGAACTGTCAAAAACTAATTTTTTTTAAAGGGATCACAAGCAAAAAAAGCTTGAATACCACGAGATAAATTGTTAACAATGTTTTGTATTATAAGGGTTTTTAATATGTATACATTTGTAGTTTTATCAATTTTAAGACAGAACACTACAGGCCTAAATCATTACTTTTTTGGTCTAAGAGTTTGAGCTATTTTGCCTTTATAACATTTCATAACAGTCTTCTTTACACTGGTGGAAAGAAACCAAAAGTTAGCTTTAGATACCTCACAAATAACTCATTTGCATATTTAAACATAACATTTCAGAAAACTTGTAATACAAAAACAATTTTCTTGATGGAGTAATCAACTGGGGAAGTTTCATGGTGATATCTATTAAACACTTTTACCCTATTTACCTGTAGGGTCTTGCAACATGTATGGAACAATACATATCTTTAAAGGCTGTTTTCTCTAAATGAGTTAGTTTCTCATCCTCTGAGCCAGAAATCTCAACTTCAGTAGCACTTTCCAGTTTTATTCATATCTATATTCTGATGGGGTTTGTTCATTTTATTCCTAAAAACATGAAGAAAATAGATACATTTTTTGCTGTTGACAGTATTTTATTTATTTATTTATGGAGTGATACAAAGAGATATTATATACAAACTATTTCAACAAAATGAATCAATAATTTTGAACCTGGCCTTATCTTATGTTCAGATTTCTGTTCCGGAAATGTATGCAAATTAGAATTTCATTTAATTTCAGAAAACTTGTAATACAAAAGATAATTGTCTCAGTGTGAGTCATAAACAAGGGAATATCTTCATGGTGATATCTAGTAGTTTAAAGTTTTACTCTATTCACCTGTAGTGTCTCTCCTTAATCTCTAGTAAGTAGTAACTAAATAAATAAATGTAGTGGAGTAAAAAGTACAATATTTCCCTCACATATGAAGCACAGTACAAGTATTTAGTAGCATAACATGGAATGTAAATTACAAATACCCCACAAACATAATTTTTTAAACATCCTTAGTTACAGTCTACCACTCAGTGTGTATTTGTGCTTGTGTTTGCCTGCATGTGAGAACAATACCAAATGAGCAGTCTGCTGATGTCTATAAAAAACTAATTATACCTTTATAAGCCTTGTCCATGTGTGCCTGCTGTGCCTACACAGCAGTAAAGGCTCGGGCGTCTTTATCACCACACTGCGAGCACCTTGTCGTCCATCCGTCATTCGTTGATGTTCCTCCTTCTCTCTCCACAGATAGTAGCTGCTATCTTGGCCATAGCAGGCATTGTAATGATGACCTATGCTGATGGATTTCACAGCCACTCAGTCATTGGCATCACTTTGGTCGTGGCCTCTGCTTCGATGTCAGCGCTCTACAAGGTATTTGTTTATTTTCAATCAATTGTAAAGAGCTTGTGTCCTTTCATAAACCTCCCTTGTAGTGACACCTTCATTTGCAGTGGAACAAAAAAAATGTAAAAATAGCTAAACATATGTATAAGTAGTCATGTCTTATATAAGAAATCCTGGACTAGCTCCCTTCTGCTTATGTAAGCAGGTGGCAGGAGACAGGAGGAGATTATGAAATGTAACAGAAGCATGTGATATGTGAGCGTTTGGTTGCTGGCCTTGGGCTGCGATGTCCTGATCAAGGAGGTTACGGGATAGATAGCTATATTTTTACGGGGCACGGGTCTCCTCTGCCCCGCTGTCTGTGCAGCCTAATGTGATAAACAGACATGAAGCGGCCTTGTGCCAGAGAACATGGCAGATACTTGGCAGGTGCGCCCCTCTGCAATATCCCCTCTGATCCTTTAGGGGGCAGATTATATGCATTTATGACTCTCCTCCCTGTTTGTCCTCAGGTGCTCTTCAAGATGGTCCTGGGCAGTGCCAAATTCGGAGAGGCTGCACTCTTTCTGAGCATTGTTGGAAGCGCCAACTTTGTTTTTATCAGCTTTGTGCCGGTCATCCTGTATTTCACACATGTGGAGTACATTGGCTCACCTGGAGACATCCCCTGGGCCTACCTCTGCGGGGTTGCAGGCCTGCTGTTTGGTACGGAAAGATGATATTATGAAGCAATGTTGTGCATACATATGTATGCACAACATTGCTTCATAATATCATCTTTTACTGCAAGTCATTACACAACCCGTGAATATCTTTTTGCAAGTTTAGTTTTTTCACACCCTTAATTTGTGTATTCTGCTGCTCTTCTGTCTGTGCTTCTTCCCACAGCTTTCAATGTCCTGGTGAACTTTGGCATTGCGATAACATACCCAACATTAATCTCCCTTGGCATCGTCCTAAGTGTTCCTGTAAATGCAAGTAAGTCATGCACATTTTAAATCCGACCACCATTAAATATTTGATGGTATTTAAATCCCCCTAAAAGTTATCTATATTTGATGAAGAATAGAATAAAGATTTCAAATTGGTTTTCTTCTCATTGTATAATCTGAGATTTTCTGTGAAAAACGTAGTTATTCATGATGATTTAAATTCCACTCTGCATATTGATTCTTTAGATGAATCCTATCAATTCTTGTTTGTTATTGATTCACCTTTAAAAGATCACGGTTAACGTTAATACCTGTATATCGCGACACCCCTAATTACAATGTTTACAAATTCCTTCATATGCTCATACTAACCCATCCTCCTAATTTTACAGTGGTGGACCTCTACACATGTGAAATTAATTTCAACACAGTGCGCCTCATTGCTGTATTCATCATTTGCCTGGGTTTCCTCATGCTGCTGTTACCGGAGGACTGGGACAAGTGCATCATCCAGCTCAGCACAAAGCTCCGCAAGCGTGACGAGCCAGCAGAGGGAGAGGCAGGCGCCACCACAGGGCTCAACTGGAGAGGGAGATCCAGGACCTCCATGTCAACATTTGCACATTGACTCCATGAAAAATGACCATGCAAACACACACACACACACACACACACACACACACACACACACACACACACACACACACACACACACACACACACACAGACACAGAGAAGGAGACACATTCACACCTCTTTCTGACGATGGTGGGACATTTGATCTGCCCTCTCTTTCACGAAGCTCCCTGGATGAAAAAAGTATTTTAGACTGCCCTCTGATCAGTAACATTTCGGTCAAGTGGGGAGATGCAGGAGGCACAGATTGTGAATCACTCATTTGGCGTCCTTTCCGCTCAGAAGAGTTGGTGCATGGACATGGACAATATTAATTGTAACCTCTCTTACCCAAAAGATTATCAGGTATAACTGATTGAGTCATGTATTCATTTTGCTTTACCTCTCAATCATTCCATGGATTCACTACATCCTTGCACCTGGGAAGACTTGCCAACTTGCCTGATATTTTTCATTTTCGAGGCAGGCCTAACACCGTGTGGACTTGCAGTCTTTAACATGAACACATTTACACCTTTAAGATCCAAAGAAGAATGCCTAAAATGCTGAATGCCTGAAAACAAAAGGGAGGCCCACAGTGGCGTCCCTCAGGTGTAAACTTAATTAAAAATACCTGCCTTTCGTGCATTGTACATAGCTGTGTCTCACACCGTTAATGTCCTGGAGCTGTGGACCCAATGGGCTCATCTGGTGTGAAAGGACCTGTCTGGACACCTGAAGATCAATCTTAGATGAAAAAGAAAATCCTGATAGAAGAGCTCAGGTCTTTTTTGACCACACTGATTGGCCCCCTGTGGTTAAGCGCTTTCCTGGGGCTAAACTCTTCCTCTGTCAATGCTGACACCCATTGCTCAGGCCCACAGTTAAGTCACGAGAGATCTAAAACCAGTGTCTCTATAGCTAAGTTTTGAATGCATTAGATGGTTCAGATTTGTTCGTCCAAAAGAGTGAGCTCTTGCCTCACATTTTCTGTTGCCGAGACACTGGCAGCAAGCAGTTCATTAACCAAGCAATATTGGTAATACATGTATTACCAGGACATGTATTGTCGTTCAAATAATATAAAATGTGTTTTTTTTTAACTGTCCATTAGCTGTTCATGCTATTAACTGGCCCATTTTCACAATTGCTTCAGGTACATTAATCTTTGGATGGACTAAAACCACTAATAGCTTATAATAAAACATTCATGAAAACTTGGAACTACCCCTTTAATAACTTTAAACATCAACCATAGCAATCACTGAGCCACCCTTTGAATTCCTATCTCATTTCTTGAATCAAATTCTAATCAAATGTATTTATAAAGCCCAATATCACAAATTACACATTTGTCTCAGGGGGCTTTACAGACTGTACAGCATACCACACGCTCTGTCCTTAGACCCTCGACAAGGAAAAACTCCCCAACAGAAACCCCACAATCAAAGGAGGAAAAATGGAAGACGCCTCAGGTAGAGTGACTGAGGAGGGATCCCTCTCCCAGGACAGACAGACGTGCAATAGAGGTCGTGTGTTGAGAATAGACAACATAGTAAAAATACAAAATAGACAATCTATGTGACAGAAATGATGATGTGATCCAGACATAACCTTTAATAGTGGCAATCTGGCAGATGAGTGACACAGAAAGTCCAGAGATGATGCCTCGGATGCTGAGTTAGTAACATGCATTTAAGGGTCATGAATGCATACAGATAGAGAGGGAGAGGAGGAGAGAGATATGGAAAGGAGGAAGAGAGAGGAGAAAGGTGTAAGTCCCCCGGCAGTCTAAGCTGATAGCAGCATAAGGCTTGCACAAGGCAAGCCTGAGCCAGCCCTAACTATAAGCTTTATCAAAGAGAAACGTCTTTTGACTGTTCTTAAATGTGGAGAGGGTGTCTGCCTCCCAAACACAAACTGAGAGCTGATTCCACAGTAGAGGTGGATAGCTGAAGGCTCTGGCTCCCATTGTACTAGACTTATATGCACATAAACTAATCTGCGACAATTGTCACTTAATTTTTTGTTTTCCTGGAGTAAATAACAGACATGAAAACTGTCTCCCTGTGGCTTGAGGAGAGGTGTCTTCTTCTTTCTTTCTCTATCAAAGAAAAGTCTTATTGTATTGGTTTCCATCAATCACATTTTTGAGGCAATTTAACAACCGAGATGAACCTGAGACCGCCTGAGGCAAGCGACTGGTGGAAACTCTGCCTTGTTGTGAATGTATGAACATCACTCGACCACACATGCTCGCTATGTGCCATCTATTTTTTACAGTGCCATCACAGACCGCTGCAGAGAGACTCTTTAATATTATCCTTCTTGTACTCATCTGACTGAGTTTTTTTGGAGCAAACTCTTGATACATCGTACAAGACTTTTTATATTTTTGCATTTGGTTGCAGACTAACATCAAAGGGACAGTGAGTGACATCTGCAGGACGAGCATGCACATAATGTATGAGCAGAAACAGCTGAAGTCCACTTCACTGCCTTTTCTTTGTTTTGCAATAGAATACATTAGCACTGTTTCCCATTGTCATGCTCTATGACAATAAATTATAATATTGTATTCCTCTGGAATTATTGCTAGACATAAATGTAAACCTTTGTAAGGAATGATGATTTTTACACTGAGATGCAACATATGATTATCACATTTGAGGAAGAAATATCTAGAGCGTAAATAAATGATGGTTTATTAGATCTACTGTTGGGTGTCTTCAAGTGTAATCACATGTACTATATAAAATATTTCTTTTCAATACATTCCCTTGTACAGGTTTGTTTCCTCCTGAGTATTGTAGTACTGTGCTTCGTAATTAAAGATCACTGGAAATGGCCATAGGCGAAATGACAAGTGGAAGAAAATGTAGTGATCTCAGCACAAGTCAATTAATCAATCGGTATAAAAGTAATCTGCTGATATTTTGATGAACTTTTAATTATTTCAGTAAAGTTTCAAGCAAAAATGCATATTAGCTTCTCAAACGTGAGGATTTGCAGCTTTTCTTTATCTTATATGATAGAAAACTAAATAGTTTGGGGGTTTTGAGCATTGGGCGAACAACATAAGACTTTTGTTGAATATGCCTTATATGTTATCCTTACAGCTGAAATGATGAATCAATTAGTAGAAGGACAGAAAACAAAATCGGCAACTATTTTCATAACTGATTAAGTCTTTTTATTTAGCAAAAATGTCAAGAAAATCACAGATTATAGTCTCTGTAACTTGAATATTGACTGCTCTTCTATGAGACAAAACTTTTGGGTTTTGGACTGTCGGTCGGACAAAACAAGCACAATGAATATGCCAACCTGGGATTTGGGAAATTGCAATTGGCAATTTTATTGGCCAAATGATTAATCAATTAACTGAGAAAATAATCGACAGATTAATCAAAAAAATAATAATCTGCAGATAAGAGACTAACAAACATCATGCTCTACTCTGACTCTTATCTGTCCGTAGAAAAAAGTGGCCTGACGCTCCTTGGTCAGAGCAGAGAAAGGTAATCTGCTGCCCTCTAGTGGTCGAGGGGGGACCTGCAGGCAGTCCAGCCTACCTTCATCACCAGCTTCTTGCCAGACGGAGCAGGACGGGGAGGTATTTTCATGGTGACACACTTTGCATAGATGCTCCTTAGAGTGATGTTTAAAATCAGTGCTAATGGTAAAAACGGAGGAAGAATACTTGGAGTCATCACCAGAGCTGGAAGGCGGGCCAGGATGGGTGGTGGACAGAGTGCAGGGATCGCTGCTCCTGCCGTCATCTCCCTCTGCCCTAACCCCCCCTCGCCTGCCCACCACACTCCCAAATCGTGCTCTTATTTTTTGCCTCAGTCCCTGAAGAGCGCCCTGGAAACGTTTGCTGAGCAGAGCGTATAGCAATGGGTTGATGTCAGAGTTCAGCAACACCAGCCAGTAGGAAAAGGTGACAGCAGAGGGTGGGATGAGGCTGGATTGGCCTGAGATTGCAGTTTCTGTGGCCTGAACCAGGGCCACGCCTATGTAAGGTGTCCAGCAGAGGAAGAAAGCTGCGATGACCAGGAAGAGACGCACCAGTCCATGGTGGTTATGGTGCTGCTGGGAGTTCTGCAGCTGGGGCTGGGAGGCGCTCTGAGCCAGAAAGGAGACCAAACGTCTGGATGTAGGGTTATTCTGCTCTGTCACAGAATCAGGGAGAGCAGATCTGATATAAGTTCCCTCTTCTCTACTGACCTCAGACACAAACTGTCCACTTACATGATAAATCAGTCTGGAGGGGCTGTGGAGGCTCCTACAGTGATGGTGAGATGAATCCCCAGCGAAGGCAGAGCTTGGATTCCTGCTGCGCTGCACAGAGTCCTCCAATGTATGAATCCTCCTGGCATGGCTGCGGGCCACCTTGACGATGTTCACGTAGCAAAAGAGGATGACCACAGCTGGTATGAGGTAGGAGAGGGCAGTCATGAAAGCAGTGTAGCTGGGACTGCTGTCCCAGTTGACTACACAGCTGTACATGGGAACAACATAGCTGATGGAGCTCCAGCCCAGCAGGGGAGGACAACTGGTGACCAGAGCCTGCAGCCAGATCCACAGGACCACAGCACAGATCCTCCACAGGGTGCAGCGGGAGCTGTAGCGCAGGCAGTCCATGATGGAGTGGTAGCGGTCGAGAGCAATGGCTGCTAACGTCAGTACAGAAGCTGTGCAGTACACAGAGGAGGTGTAACCCACGTACAGACAGAGGTCCTGTCAGACAGCAGAGACACAGAATCTCATCACATGTACACTCACTGAATCAAAGAAAAAAAAGGTGTTATGACAAAAGAGGTCAGCTTTAGGTCATGTTATTTTATAGTGCTGGACAGAGGTGACGTACAGTACAATCCTCCCATCCGTGGTTCATGATGGACAAAGCAACAAAAGGCATCACGCCGACGCCCACCAGGAGGTCACTGATGGCCAGGTTCATGATCAGCACTGACGTCACCGAATGGAGAGTCTTGGTTGCAGCCACAATAACAATGACAAGAATATTACCTACACAGAAATACAACAACACACACAATGACACAGAGGTCAGACTGGGTGGATTCTATACCACACAACTATCTTTTTCCATCTGTAACCCAACAATAAAGACAAATCTAAATAAACACCCGTAGTAAAAGTGTGGAGAGTCTGAATTTGATCAAAATAGTTCTGAATAGCAATCACAAAAATAATTTATATTTGTATTACACAGCATTGCAGAGTGCTGAGCCCATGATTGTTAGTTAATTGAGCAGTCGTGCAAGTACCTTTTAATAAAAGAAATCTAAATAGATGTAAAGGATCAGTTTATCCATGCAGATAATTATGGATTCATTTGTTCAGGCATTTAAATTTTATATTTCTGCCATAACCAATATACAATAGAGGTGGATGGAATTGTCTCAGTGGTGCTAAAAGCATCGACAATTTACATTTATGAAATTCAACAGCCCTTATAAGCCTCAGCCTGGTTTTTTTTCTACAAATAATTAATAAATGTTAATGGGTCTAACTTTTCCACAAGCTATCTGTTTGGAAATGTCAAATGTCAACTAAGCCAATAAAAAAAATCATTCAATTTCTAACTTTCTAATTACTCATCAAAGTGTCATAATTCCTTTTCATAAGTCCTTAATAAAGTGAAATGGGTCTAACCTTTAAATAAAGCATGCAGTTTCAAATCCTTTGCATTTCAACAATCAATACATTAAGACTCTTTTCCAGAAGGCCAGAAGTCAAATAGTACAGTGAAGTCTTTTTAATGAACTAAAGAAAGAAAAAAGAAAAAGGCTGCAAATGTCATGCTGGAGGATAATCGCCTTCGGGACAGTTGACAACCTGGCAACCCAGAAATCCCTCTTATTAATGAGTTATAACTGATCTTTACAACATTAGTTAATTGTTAATTAACTCACTAATAAAGGATGCCTTTGTCTAAGATCATAAATGAGTTTTCCATTTGTGCAAACAAAGATATTGTAGAATCACGTTATTCGTGCTGGAACATGCTATAATGTAGAATGTATGTGGCTTTTTATAATCGGAAACTTTAAGCGGGACATTGTGTTTAATTTTGAGAACATAATAGAGATAAGTTAGACGTTTTGTTATTAAAGTCAGCAGTTTAATTGTGTACCTGTCACAGCGCCCAAACACATGAGAACCATGAGGATCTCCAGCAGCAGCTGGCTCTGCGCGGACACACCGAGCCCCGCGGCACCTGACCAGCTCGTGTTGGCCGCTGCTGCTGCTGCTGCCTGCAGGGACACCGACCAGGAGCCACCCGGGTCATCCATGTCCCACCCGAAAGTAACTGCTATCCTCACATGATGAGCCACGTACAAGTGTGACTTGACGGAAAAATAAATGTGTGATCAAATGTACTCCATCTGCTGCTCCTCCTCTCTGGTCGCAAGGTCTTCAGGTGAACCAACTCCTTTTAATGGGAGGGAGGAGGATGCACGAGCACCTACTGTACCTTATTTAACCCCTTCAGTACCTCCTTTGTTCATGCAATCCCTCTTAATGGAACAAAATACATGATAATATCAAAGTTATATTTATTCAACTGTATAAAAAACAGTTATTTAATAATCAGAAACTACAATAAAAACATAAACACTAGAAAGTATGCATTAACATAAGCAGCAATAATACATTAAGTATAATAGTTTCCTGGGTATGAACATTATAGTTCAGTCCGGGTGCAATGAGGAAAAAATAATAATTGCTCACATAAGCAAGACGTTTCCATTAATGTTTCTGCTCTGAGATTACCTCCATTAATATAACAGCATGCCTAGTGGAATATTTCGACGCATAAACCAGAGCCGATCTTTATTCATGATTCTCATTAAAGGCACAAGAGCAGTGCTGAAGACCGCTGACCACATTACATCCTCAAAAGGATAGAGTCCATGAACATGAAGATCCTTTAAGTCCCGGCATTAACTGCGTCTTCATGTCCCTCAAGATGCTTTTCACATTTGCTAACAGAGAGGAGCAAGTAAGGTCAACATGTGCAGGTCAGATGTCACGTCCATAGGGCTGCACTGCTGGTTTCTTCTTCTTCAGTTTTCAGGTTTGGAGTAGACTTCAGCTGAGGTGAGATGTTGCCGTGTATACTCCCAGATCAGCAAGGCAGCGCTCACATGCACGTTAAGTGAACGGGTGACCCCTTGTTGAGGGATCTCCACACACACATCAAACATTTGGAGTAAATTTGCAGGAATACCTTCTCGTTCATTGCTGTGAGAAGGAAAAGAGAACAATCATAAATTCATGAATGGGACAAAGAAAGAGGAACATATTGCCTCTAGCATACATTAATGTCTGGACTGTTTTTGGGTTTTCGTGTTGTATTTTTGTATTTTTGTAATGAAGCCAATAGGAGCTGAGTTATTTGGTGCTGATATTCAATATGTTTGAAGGAATAATTTATGATTTTGGAAATTACGTTTATTTGATTTCTTGCCCAGATTTAAATGAGGAGATTATTATAAGATATAAAATGTTAATTAGTAAGCTTTAGAGGGGCTTCTGGGTGTATTTCGTTATCTTTAGACAGAGTTTTCCCTCATTTACAGTCTTTATGTTAAGCTAAGCGAAACAGCCGCTGGCTTTAGCTACATAATTATCGGACAGACACAAGAGTGGTATCTGTTCAGCGCATTTCCCAAAATATTAAATCATTATTTAAATGTGATTCTTGTAAGGGAGGAAAGAGAATTCACAGGCACATAAATTAACCCACTGAAAAACCGACTAACCTCAGAGGGTTACTCAGCCTGTATGTTCACTAGCAGGGGACATTTGGGATGCACTACTGTGCTTTGTCAAAAATGTATTTAAAATGTTAAAAAAGCTCCATGTATAAGCAATAAGGCAACACTGACTTCCTGATATCTGACGTATAACATCAGACCATCTGTTTTCTCTGTTTAACCCTGATGTGTGTGTCGTGCATTTTGTTGTGACTGGATGCGTTTGATTCCAGCTTATATTTGGCATAATGATGCTATCCATTTGATCTCATTTAAGAACCCTTAGCATGAGCGGCCGACATAATCCTTCAGTTTCATAATTATGATGAATGAGCTTTTCATACAGATGACTCATGAGCTCAAGTAAGAGCAATTCAAACTGTAATCAACTGAGTATATACTGTGATCCAGCAATATGGGCCATGCAAAGCAAACACAAAGAAGTAATGAGTTTGGCGTTCAATGAGTCCACAGAGGGGGGCACAGAGTAAAAAAAGCCTGATTTGATGAGCTACATTTATAGTGAGTGCAACTGGGTGAGATAATAGCGACCTGATGAGAGATTAGCGGCGGGCCCTGCTGCGCTGGGGAGAGCACAGCTGCGAGAGAGCACTCAAGATTCAGCTCACACGCGGGGTGTTTAAGCTAACAGCACTACTCACACCTCTGCGACTGAACAGGGTAAAAACTAAACAGGACACCTACACAGACGTGATACATATTCATGTCTCCCTCTCTGCCCGCCAGGCCAGCTCCACTACTGCAGCACGCATTTAATAAGGAGAGTGAATCATGCTGCTGTCGCAAACTGCACAAGCTCGGACTTACAGCTACTTCTGAGTAGCTACAAATGGTTTTTGAAATCATTTTTTTGGGTCCTAACTGAGGAAAGCCACAGGGCAGCATCTCGACCTAAACTACACTAGAAGGCGGTTCAAGATTTTCTGCTGTTGTCATCACACTGCTTGTATTAGTCTGTGTAAATGTAGTTCCCATGTTCTCCTCCTCAGGGAGAGCCAATTACAGTCCAGCATGCCCCGACAGGTACACCATGGGGAGGAGAGGCGCAGGCCCCGCAGGGAAACACAATAAACCGGCGAGATAACATTAAACAGCCTCGTCAGCTCACACCTTTATCTATGTGAGAGTCACAAAAGGCATGGGAAGACAGAAGCTTGCATGCATTTATGCACAACTGGTTGTGTGTCGGTTATTACATTGATGGAAACATTTGTGTTTTAATGCTGTCATACCCTAGAAGTAGCAGGGTCTTCTCAGGGAACTGGTAGTCCTGGAGACTTTGACTGTTGGCCGTCTGCTCCACTCCAACAATACAATACCCTTCACTCTTCTTCACCTGCAGGAAGTCAGTGAGCTCCATTGGCTTCACCTGAAGGACAGATACAGTTAATATAATCTTAGAGATGAGACCAAAATGAAGGTTTCATCTCAAACAATGATTCAAACAATAGGTGTTTTAATCCCTTTCATTTGTTTAACAATCTGCCACAGGCTGTCACATTGTAACACAATCAAAAGCAGATGTGTTCACTTTGTCTGCTCCTTACAGTGGATGAAAAAGAAACCAGGGTATCGGCGTGTTTCCGAGGGACAAATCTAAGACTTTTTATTGTTTCCCTTTGAGTTTAAATATTAATTCTTTCAACCTTGGGTTTTTAGTTTGCTGCCCCTTTCTCTCCTGGCAGTTACTAAACTAGAGTCACAAATCTAAAAATTGAGGAAAAAAGAAAGAGCTTTGGTGAAGCTCAAGTGAAAAGAGTCATTTAGCATGCTCCTCTTTAAATGTTAATGTATTTAAATGCTTTGCACCTTTTTAAATGTTAATGTATTTATGCTCTTGACTGAGATCATTTTAACCCTAAAATGACATGGTACAAATCCCACATTTCTCAGCTCACTAGTCGACTGGGGAACACCATCTTAAAGACATCATGATCACTGGAGAGACATGCGATATGTGTTATGCACTTCACCTCTAACAGAGGAAGCCACAGCTCAGACGAGACGCTCAGGGACTGAAAGTGTTTGTCACTGACATGGCGGAGGCTGTCCAGAACCAGAGTGCTGGCACCGAAGATCTCACAGGTCCGGCACAGACCTAGAGCAACAACAAATAAACAGATGAGGACAAAGCCTAAATGTGACATCTATCTTAATATGAACTTTGAATTGCCACGATAGCAACCTGTGGCTGAAATGCTCTGGGACATCTAAAAAGGGAATACGGAAACTTTTCCTTTCTTTTCTTTTTTTACATAGCCTGTGGCAGTGGTGGCTACCAGTCTATCATCATGGGCACAGACAGATATAAAAAGGTACTCCTGTAATGGCAATTACAAGTAAAACATTTACAGAACAGCTTCTTGCTTACATCATCCAGTATCAATATTGGTTTTAAAAATGGGTCCTTTCCTCTATAAACAAATTCTGATTGATTCAGCCCCTTATCACCGGAGACAAAAGCATTGGAGTACACTTGAGCAGAACATAAAATAGGAGTGTCTGTGATTAAAGCTGTCTACAATCTGATAAAAGGGCTTAAGTGATTGGTTTTAGCCGCAGCTGTGTTTGACGTCTTTGCACAGATCATCATTGTGAAACCAAACAAAAGCCTGTGATGTTAGTTTTTGACTAAACTACAAAAAAATAAAAGTAGAAATTTTTAACATAATTTCCAGACGATGAAGAAATATTATAAAAATGTGAAGTGATGTAATTTCTTGTGCTGCTCCTGACCTCCTAGATTAGTGGGCTTGTCGATAAGTGAGGCTACCACCAGCAGGGCGCCATGCTGTTTGCCCAGTCGAGCAGCCCTCTGTTGTGGAACCAGCTGAAGTTCAGGCTCCTGCTCATGGATCCCCAACCTCCAGGGAGTGATCTTCTTCTGCACCTCGGCCCAACGCTCCTCCTTGTTCTGCTCGCCTGGGGGATACAACACCACGACCAGTCGATCAGAGATGAGGTTAGATTATGGTAAGATGTATCAAGCAGACCTGCTGCTGTTACTACACCTTTGTCTTGCTGGATCCAGTCTCCAGGCTGGAGCTGGCTCAGGTCAGGAGCAGGATTTCTCAAAGGAAAAGATGGACTTTCAGAAAAACACGACAGTTTCTCAAACTTCCAGGGTGGAATCCACTCGTCATCAGCCAACTCTGACAGAACGGGGAACGTATTGAATATGGTCTAGGGAAAGCAAAAAAAAGATAGAAAACAAGTATGTTACAACACCGTGTTACTGTATTTCAGAGAGCTTCATCTGTTCAGCAGAAACATACTATCACACCTCAACACTGTAATCCCTGAGAGGATGAAAGGCGCCAAAGAAGAAGTGCTCCTGAATCCTCGTCCAGTTCTTGTTGGCGTTCCTAAATGGTGACACAGCAAATACATTCTTAAATAAATACATCAGCACACAACACACTTTTTTGCATCTGTCGTAGCGGTTCTGCTCTCACCCGGTGCTCTGCATGGTCTCAGCCTGGTTCAGACAGGCCTTGATCACAGTGGCGAGCCCTCCCCATCCTTCCTCTGCCCAGACCCCAGCCAGGCTCCACACCCTCTTCAGGGCCAGTAAGGCATACAGGCGCACGCTGAAGTTATGGTTGAAACACCACTGCAGGATGATGTCCAGCGCTTTACGCAAATGCACATCCTTAAACACACAGGGAGAGAGATCTCGTAGATACAGAGAAGCGATGCAGGAAGAATAATGTGTGTGTGTGTGTGTGGAGAAAAAACATCCAAGGCTTTACCTTATCCTGAAGATTAGGAATGATGACATTGAAGTGTACCAGGACTGACAGGAAGGTGCATATGCTTGTCTTGGTCTTTTCGAGATCCTGACAACCCAAAAATGTTACATTACATCTGTTTTGCACTACTCACCACAAATGATACTGTATATAGTTTACTTATTTATTTGTAACTTTAAAATTTGATATTTGTTTTTCTTCACTACTCATTTGTTATTATTGATATATATTTTTTCTATATACTATAATAGGGATCGGGCTCTGTTGGAGCAGAAACATGGTGGGGATAATGTGTCTATTCAACTGTATCTGTGATTTATTGCATTTGATAAGGCTTTAAATACTAATAAAAAGACCTTGAGCATAAAAAAAACAAGAAATTGGTCAATAATTGAACTATTTCACTCAGAATACAGTTGTTTCCGGTAGGTAGGTATCCAGGGTGGGAGCTCACCCCGTTGAAGCAGACCCAAAAGCTGTCCATGTGTTGTGGATAACGGGTGAGGATCAGAATCATCATCCACTCGATCAGGTACTTGACTGAGGCATGGTTACTGCAGAATCCAGCTTCAAACACATGGTTCAGGACAGTGGCGGCAAACTCCTGCACACACACACACACGCACACACGCACACACACATACAGAGTTACTTTCTGAGTGGTTATTTCCTGCGTGATTGTAAGTGTGAGTGTAATTGTCTTACCTCTCTGAGCTTGGGCAGCAGCAGCAGCAGTGTTTGCCATACTCTGTTTTTGATACGATGTTGCAGGGAGTTGCTATAGTAACGCCCTTTTGACTTGGATATGTCATTATCCTGGAGATATGGGGTGGGTGGGGGTGGAAAGACATAATGGAAAAGTGTTGTTAGATAAGCTGTAATTTATGTTCAACTTATTATCTTAATAAAAAACGTGCAATGCAGAATAGAAAACAAGTATTTGTTGCCAAACATAAACACTTTACAAACAAATGACATATTGTTGGGGATCAGAACGTCAGCGGAGGGCTGAGGTGTTTATTTAGGTTGCAATATGAAATGTCATGATCAACACACCTGCAAACTATTCTCAGATGAAAACAAAAATCGAGATAAATGGGACACATATCCTTAAAGCTGATCTCAGGGCTTGGGCAATAACTGAGTTTTCTGAGACTTTCAGTGGAGTTATGTCACGTAATGATCGTATTGGGATTTGTCTTTACAAAATTGTGTTGTATAGCTGATTTTGCATACATTTACATACTATATTTTGATATTTTAAAAAATAATACTACATCATTTTGGAGACTCATTTGAACTGCATTACACAACCCAAAGCGATCTATAGCCTACCTTTTTCAACAAGTCCATAACTAATTCCTCTATTAGTTTTTCATGCTGCCGATTAGAGGAATCCAAGCGGCTGAGGAAAGCCAGTACACATGTGCGGGGCAACTGGTCATCTCTGTTATCACTGGAAAAGAAAAGCAGTAGTTTAAGTGTTAACATCTGCACACGAACAGAGACCTCTAGTGGCACTATCTTTAATCACAGCCATAAAGGAGACATCGCCACAAATTGCAACAAAGAGGACTGCAGCTCACCTTGTAACTGCAACATTGGCAGCGCACTCTTCACCAAGTTGCTCCACATATATCTGGACATCCTGGATGAGCCTTTGAAAAAGAGCAAGATAAAACAGTTATAACAGCCCTTTACAAACAATTTAACAAATCTGAGAAATGCTGTTACAGTCACCGTTGATCTCTCCTGAACACTGGTCCATAGACACAAGCCTCAGTGAGAATGTTGATGTGGCTGAAAGCACTAGAAAACACGGTGTCGCCGCTGCCACGACTTGTGGGCAGCCAGGTCTGACAGCAGTGTTGAAGCAGCACACCGAACACTCCGCTCTTTGACTGAGACAGCTCCATCAGCTCAGTGGCAATCTAAAAACAACATACACATGTATACGTTATAACAAATGTAGATTGAATTCAAAATAAAATCCTCAAACGTACTTAGTCAACCAGCTGGATTTTGCTCGCCTGTTTCAAGGTGGCCAGAAGTGTCGGAGCAGAAGTGTCCGTCAGCTCGAGCAGCTTACGGTGGAAGGCCATGGAGATGAAGCCTTTCAGGGCTGGCCAGAAGTCATGGGCGTTAGTGCTCAGACCCTGCACCAGCTCCCAGCTCAGAGTTACAGCCTCTGCACACTGAGTCTCCTCATCAAGTAGTAACTGGGATCAAAGCATCACCAAACCAGAAACACGCTTTATCAGATCATCTTTATCTTTATACTAAAACTAAAAAGGATCTTCTTGTTGTAAATGTATTTGAGACTCACTTGTGGCAGCACTGTCTCCATAAAGCTGAGCACAGGCAGCACCAGGTCACTGGGCAGCAGAGCCAGGGCCTCCACACTGCAGCTCAGAGCAGCCTGGAGAGTTTCGGACGCTCTGGAAATCTCTACAGACTCGGGAATCCCAACAGCCTTAATCAGGAAGCTCAGACAAATCCACTGGTCCCGCAAAAAATTGGCAGCGGTGCGTCCCCAGTCCTGCAGCAGACGACCCTGCACCCCTACATCACTGTAGAAGAGAAAAAAAGAATAATAAATGCGGTTTTAGAATTCATCATATATTTCAAGACTTACTGAGTTTCACTGACCTTGAGCCAGTCTCCTGCCTGCGGTTTTTGCAGCCATTGGTTGAAGTTTCCCAGAGAGGACTGACGTTGGCAGGAGGTTGACACTGGATTGTAGAAGTACTCGGTCAGTGATTTCATCAAAGAAACGGTCTCTGATCGCATGTCGATCACTTCCTGCTCCACGAGACCACATACCGTAGCCAGGGATGCCATAGCAACCACTCTAGCCACCTGGTTTGCCACAGAGTGGATCTGGCAATGGAAAAATAAAACAAGTGTCAAATAATCAAGCAACTGAACTGATTTTTGAACTTCCTGCCTGGGCTTTGTACCTGCTGGCTCGGCTCTTGCAGGACCTTGAGGCTGTACTTGATGAGTTTAGGAAAATAGGTCTGCTGGATTTTACTGTGGTGCTGTGGTGCAGAACTGTACATGACCACCAGCTGCCTGACGACACACAGATACAGCTCTGCCCGCTCCACATCAAACAGCTGTGAAGAAAACAGCACATGTACACGTGAGAGCGAGCCATCAGGGAAACACGTGTCAGTTGAAGAGGAGGAGACTTGCTTGACTTGTCGTTTACCTCTCGCAGCTCCCCGAGCAGCCGCCTCAAGATAAACTCCTGGATTGGGTCGACAAGTTTAAAAATGAGCCTCTCCATGGAAACCATCACGTCATCCACTGTGAAAAAAAGTGGACAGCGAGAGGAGTTGAAAGTCACACACGTAATATCTGAACTATGACAGGAAACATTATAAGCACACTACTTAAGTAGACAAAGGAAAGTTTAAGGGGACATGTAATGCCTATTTTCTGGTTCATACTTGTATTTTGGGTTTCTACTAGAACATGTTTACATGCTTTAAATGTTCAAAAAACACATTATTTCTCTCTGCCTGTCTGAATATACCTATAGTCACTCTGTTTTTAACGCTTTTAGCACTCGTCTCTTTAGGCACCACTCCAAAAGAAGCTTAGTCGGCTCTGATTGGTCAGCGTCTTCTGTATCTGGGCTCTCTGCATCCCTACACTGTCGTTGCATCTGGGAAATAACTGTAACAGCACTGTAGCGGCACTTTCTAACTATATATGCACACTTTAGTTGTGACATCACAACCTTAGGGAAGTTCTGATGGCTCGTTTAAAGTTTTTGAATACGGTCTGTGTGTATTTCTCTGTTGATTGAGCGATGGAGAGGTATAACGATTTGTTCATTGCAATAATGCACCTATCCATCTACTGTACCTACTGCATATGCATGAGGGTGGACTCGACAGCTATAACAATGGATCAGTGTTGTCAATACAAACCTTGCTCCTCTCCAACATGCTGGCAGCTTGGTGTTCCTCCAAGCTGGAACAGTCGGAGCATGAGCTGCAGGCTCTTGTCGCTCTTACGCAGAGGCAAGTAGATATTGGTGCTGACTCTGCTCAGAGTGTCAAGCAGCGGAGACAGTAATGACTCCAGAGTGTTACCGATCTCTGCTCCGAGTTGATTCCTCTCCATGTCCACGCACAGCAGAATGGCCCTTGCCAACTTATCAGCTTCTCTGGAGTCAGGTAACCTCTCAGTGTGACCTGAGGAGCACGGACACTCACTTAAACCAACTTCTCTTGTCTACAGATATAGTCATTCACTTTATCTATAAGACTTACCTGTGCTAGCTGGGACTCGGAGATAGGTGTTCATCTCGCTTTGAACATAGCTTCTTACGGTTTCTTTCTTTGTGGCAGCACCAGTGCAATCTCCATCCATAATCCTAGGTTTGAAACTGCCTTCATTGTCCAATAGCCAGGCACACGACTGCAGCAATGTCACAAATATGTAGACTAGCAATTAGTCCATCATACAACTTGTCTAATTCAAAACACATTTTAGGTTGAATTTTCTTTCAAAATATCTCTAATACAGCGTACCTGATTCCAAATCTGCGTCCCTCTACAGAGTGACTCGTCTGCCCGAAAATGCATCAGGAAACTAAAAACATCATCGAGGGTCACTGCACTCTGAAACGACATATTTCAATTATGCAGCTCACTAACTTGAAAGCGGTTTATGAAAGCACAGGGGTTGGACAAAATAACAGAAACACCTTACGACGTAGCACAACCCTAATAACAGTCAAAGAAAAGAAAAACATGAGCATTGATCACAATGATGTTTACAATAGAGCCGTCCTATAGTAAGGTGTTTCAGTTGTTTAAGCATTATGCACACTATTTGTGTCTTACCACTTCTGTGAGACAGAGGGCGCTATTCAGAAGGAAACCCTGAGCAGCACCTCTCAGCAGGACTTGATGAGTGATCATGGTGCTGTGCAGCACCTCTCTGCAAAACACAACAGATAAAATGACCTTCCATATGAAGCATAATCAACTATAACACAGTCTGTCCAACATGTAACATGATGAGGTACCTGAAAGCAGTGAGCCCGTCGATCCCCAGCAGTGGACTAGGGGGCAGTTTGGTTAGAGCCTGGGAGAGGAAGAGGAGGGGTGCTGCACACCAGTGCTTAGAGCACAGCTGCTGAATCATCTGTAGTAACACACGGCCTACAAAGCAAACACAATGGTCAGAGGTGGACAGGCATTTCAACCATGAGAGTGAGTCAGAGCTTTGTTAACATGTATTCTCTGTGGCTTCTGTTTTCCTACACCTCTATGCTCTGGCGGTAGGCTGCCGAAGAAGGTGACCATGAAGATTTGGAGTTTAGCCCCGAGCTCCGGACAATCTCCCACACTCTGCCCAACTGACCTACATGTGAACACAAAGTGGGTTAATAAGGCCTGGTGCAGAAAACACTTAATAACAAAGTAATTCCTGCTTTAATTTATTGGCTTGGTGTTTTGATATAAAACCTGTGGAAGAGCGAAGTTTCAGACAGAACATCCATAAAAGGGCCAACGATGAACTGAGGAGCAAAGCAACAGGAGAGGAAACTTAAACTGACACATTTAACTTTGAATGAGTTCAGTGAAATCTAATGAATAAGCCTAAATCACATTAAATAAATTGAGTTTGAGCCTGTACCTGAGAAAAGGCCAAAGCAAGGGCTGGCTGCTGGAGGACCTGCAGGTCGAGCAGATGACACACTCCCTCTCTCATTAAGGATTTATTCTCGCTGTGGAACATCCGCTGGTACACACACAGCAGCCAGGAGGGGTGGAAGAAGCCTTGATCTGAAGCTGCAACACAGACAGAGCACAGGCACACACTACGAGGTTGGCACTTTACAATACAGTATTTTCTATTGAGTTACTTTTGTATCTTTATTGTATTTTCAAGTAAGTAAATAAAATTGCAATTGGGGGAAAAAGGCAGTTTTGGATGAGTTTATTTAACTTAAATATTTGTCGTCATTCACTTAAGACAACCAAAAGTGTGAAATAGTCATCATCATGATCAGGCAGCCTACCAAAACTGAGTGAGTTGTCTTATGTGACATTTTGTGGGTTGGTAGACACTATAAATAAATGTATGTCCACAAGCACTGAAAAGGGAATTTTTCATCATATTTCCCCTTAACAACAGCTGCATCACTACATCCGAATTACACCAAAACAGAGCAACACATTTGCTGAAAAGACGTAAAGAAGAATTTAAGACTAATCTTTCCAAACTTTAATAAAAGTCACAAAAGTAACTCCTTACCAATTCTAGTATTACCTTGAATATCAGTCACTGTTGTTTGGATCAACGTGTCAATTCTGTTTAGCACAGGCCGGACAACATGAATCTGCATTTAAAAAAGAGAGAGAGACAGGCAAGATTATAAAGCTCTTTCATGACAACTTCTGAACTGCCAGTGAACCAAGAGTCATGTGGGGTATTCTACCTGATTTTCCTCTAGGGTCTCCATCACCAGAGCATAATCCTCCCAGAACTCTCTAAGCAACTTGCTCTTGTTAGAGGCCCATTTGAACAAGATGCAATCTGCAACAATTTCAAAAACAGTAGGAAAACAAACCAAACAACACCAGTAAAGTTGTTAAGAGTGTCAGCAAATCTGAGCATATTACCTTCCTCTGATGGAGAGAGAGGACAGTCCACCCCCTCCTCCTCTGACAGGGCCAAGCACGTTTTCAGCAGGTACAACGCTCTCTTACGTGACACACTGTCTCTGTGCGTCAGTCCATCCTGAACCATCCTCCAGAACTGAAGGGACAGACGAGGGTCGGGCTCACAGGAGGAGGAAGAAGAGGAAGGAAGGCTGTGAGATTTCAACAGGTGGTCTGACAGGGCGGTGAAACACAGCAGTGCCCTCTCTGTGACCACAGGTGTGCGATCAGTGGAGTGCCAGCTGCACAGATCATCCAAGATCAACTTGAGGATGCCTGGTAGCCTTGTACCGCTGCAGCAGTTCAGGACAGTTAAGAGAAGTCTTACTGTGATTTTAGAGACCAGTGCACCAGGGAGTGTTTTGATGCAGGACAAAGCAGATGACAGGGTGGTGAGTGTGAGCTGTTCATCCGCTGACTGAGAAGGTATTAATGCAGCCATGACTTCACTGGCAACCTCCACACTGAGTCTTCCCGGACCGGGCACCTCCTCCTCTGACAGCTGGAGCGACAGCAGGACAGACAGAGCTACCCGCCCCGACACATCCTCGTCACATAGCGGGGCACAGACACTCACAAGTCGGCAGGCAGCAGCGGTGCTCTCCCTGCACCGCATACCTCCACCGGCTTCTAATGATATTGTGCAGAGAAGGGGTAGACACTGGGTCAAAAGCACAGAGTTAATTTTATCTATAACAGATTTTCTTTTCGCAGCTGAAAACGGAGTCGTGTCCGACTCGGCCAAAAATGGTCCGAGC
Source organism: Cottoperca gobio (assembly GCF_900634415.1). Classification (NCBI taxonomy): domain Eukaryota; kingdom Metazoa; phylum Chordata; class Actinopteri; order Perciformes; family Bovichtidae; genus Cottoperca; species Cottoperca gobio. Next base: position 11,408,802 of record NC_041369.1, read on the forward strand.
CCTTCAATGAAAGCTGTCAGCGCATCCACTCGCTCCGTCCCCGGCCATGAGTCACTCGGCCAGGCCAGAGACTCAAACAAAAGGTCGTAGTCAGGAGAGCTGGACAAAACCGCTTTAATTAAAACGGAATTCATTGTTGAGGGCTGCTACACTGACAGGAGCAAGCAAGCTAAAAAAAGAAAGAATACCCCGCAACTGGATCTTCTCACAGCTTCCATGAGCGACACGTTTTTACAAACAGAATGTAAACTTCCGCAAACGTAATCTCCAACTCTCGCGATATGTGGGAGTGACAGTGAAGGAATAGCAGTTTGTTTACATTTTGCCCAAATTAAAACAAATGACCCATTAAGTGGATGTCCAATTTAACCATAGGATTAACATTGAACAGTACAAAAAAAAGTGAAGACATCCGGTTCCATTTTGTTCCATAAGAATTTATTTTCACTATCGTAAAAAATACATTGCTTCTTTAGATAGAAATGAATTGTTCAGTATTGTGAATGTGACAGTTGATACATTACTGGCATTAAGGAGAAGTTTGTCTGTGTTTAATGACTTACAACCTTTCAAAGTGAGTTCATATTGGCTACATACATCAGTTATTTTGCATACCAATTATCATTTACAAAACAGTGATAATGTCAGAAAAGGAAAAATCGATAAAGGCTCTTTGTTTGGGCGTTACATAATACAAAAATACTGCAGATTCATTATACACATAATGGTTACAGAAATAGTGCTTTACAAAGAATACTTTTCTGTTGTGATTACGACAGCGGGGAGAGAGAGAGTATAGAATGGGGAAGCTTTGGATGAATGCATTACCAGCTGTAAAGAGGTTCAATTTTTCCACATCAACAGCTACATTGCTGTGGCAGACTAATAGGAAAAGCATGACAGAACACACTATATACAAAAATAGAGTATATTATAAAATACGATTAAAAAAATAAACAGGATAAAAAGAATAAAAAAGGAGCACAAACATTAGCACTGTGGTTTCTGGAGATTCTCTTTAATAATACAAATACATTAAAGTATTTACATTACCAATGTAAAGGAAAGTAAGTCCCACATTATGAATGTCCAAAGCAGCACATGACAGCATGGCCTTCAAATGTTAAAATATATGTTACTGTCAAACTTTATGCACCCGACATTAACCTATTCGGACAATTCATAAAAGAAATGAACATGAACTTTATAAAAGACAATATAATTGATTAGAAATGTTTTTTCTCAGCGAAGTTGAAATGTAATAAAATAGCGCAAGTAGTATGTACACAATAATAAATATGCTCCGTTTACTGATTGAAATGTTGCTGAATTAGATCTCTAATCCACAGCCTCTCTCAGAGGAATGAGGGGTCCCGTCATTTTCAATAATGTCCCTCTACAATTTGAAACACACACATCCCACGCTGTCATCATGACCACAGACAGTAGAAAACACACAACAATCATGTGTTGGGAACCTCAGAGTTAAGTTGCACGGTAAATGAAGGAAGAGAACAGGAGTTTGTGTGGAGATCAGCACTTGACGTATTCAAAGTATGAATTCCAGGAACTGTTCATCACCTAACATGTCCAGGGAGAGGCAGTTAGTAGACCTGCGGCCATAAAAGGTAGGTTTGGCTTGGCAGTGCAAAAGGGGGTATATACTGTGATCAACAGGGGTCTTTGTGTTGGTTGAGGCATCTGGGAGGCCAAAGGTATAGCTGTGGGAGGAATCGGGTGGCAGTGTCATCCCCAGGGGTGCTGGAGGTGGGAACAGACGAACATCATCTAGACTGTGGCTGTGCCGATCCACACAAACTTGTGCCCTAGTTGTCAGAATCTAGAACAGAGACAGGAGGTAAAGATAAAAGCGAATACAACACAACAGAGAAATCCGAAAGAAAAGAACAAAGGCGAGGAAAAGAAGACAAACCTGTTTTAACGTATCTGTGCTACGTAATCTCCCAAGGTCTTCATCACTGTCTGGCGGACAGGCATTGTTTTCTGTAGAGACCAAAAGAGTTTGAGAATACAAACAAATAGTTTTTTCACTAATGAGATAAGAACTAAAAAGCATAAAATAATATCCTGTATGTCACGATCAAGATATTCATACCTGGCGAGCGAGTCTCTGAGGAGAGATCTGAATAATCCACTGACACTCCATCAAGAAGATCAGCCAACTGGAACATCTCATCCGGATCATCCACGAGAACCTCCTTTGGACTTCCAATATTGGCTTTGATCTCTGAAAAACAAAGTGTTTTAGAAATCTGATTATGAAAAATCTGAAAAATAATCTGTCATCTGCTGTGGCCATACAGCATATACATTTAAGATCACTATTGTAAGGCAAGCCAACAAAACAACAACAACCCCTCCCATGTGCTACACACTGAGTACTTGCCAATACCATCTGGAGAAAGGTTTAGAGCACCACGTTGTGGAAGAGGAAATTGAGGTGGAAACCAATAGAGCTTTATTTTTCGGTTATTTATTGATGATCGACTATTTTCGCAGCGCTTTTTATAGCTAAAAAAAGAAAAAGAAAATCTATATTTTAGCATCAGTGTATGTTTATTATTATTATTATTATTATTATTATTATTATTATTATTATTATTATTATTATTATTATTATAATATCATCATCATGTACTTGGCTGCATTTCTCGTTGCCCTTGTTTTACCCTCGTCTTGTATGTATCTGGAATGTGTTTTATGGATGCAGCATCCAAATGTCCTACAATGCGAGACAATAAAGTGAATCTTGAATGAAACAAAAAATAAAATAACTTTGCATACAGCGTGTACTAGAGCTTGAGGTGCTGGCTAATAAAAGAACACATAATGTATGCATGAAAATATGGAAAAATGACATCACATTATCTTTACTGAGCAATGCGTTTTGCATAGTGCATAGCCTGAGGAAGCACAGAGCAACCATCCCAACTGTATGGAAATGCTGAAAACACCTACACAGATTGAACTGATGTCTCAGGGATGCACAAATATTGCTTAGCAAACTTTCCTTATTGAAGGTTAATTTTTATATACGTATTAAAATATTCTTCTATTGATTATCATCATCCATAATCCACAGTTTTGTGGCTCAATTACCACTATGCGTCTTTGAGTCATACGACATGCAAAGTACATATTGGTTAAAAGTAAGGCAGAGGGCAAGTCATGATAACAATAACATGTACCTCTCATATTTGCAACAGATCACCAGTGTATAATTACTCCCAAAAGAGGATTGCAACTGTAAATAAAAGATCAGCAAGGCACACAGCTGAAAATCCTCTCACCTTCCTCTTGCCAGCCCTCATCTTCTATTCGAACCTTACTCCCCGTGTCAAACCCAGAGGTACAGGAACTGCCACGGCTGGCTGTGGAGCTGAAACACCTTTCTGCTTTCCGTTGACCTTCCTCCTCCATAGAGGCCATCTCTGTCGAGATGCTGTGTTGGCGGGCGTCAGCTTCGATTCCAGAGCTGCTGGTGGAGTGCCGGGACAGACCAGGGCTGCTCTCGCTGCCTGGAGGGTCCAAGTCCAGGTCATCGCTGATGTATGACTCTCTGTAACGCTTTTTATCTAAAATGAAGAAAAGTTCAATTTAAGTTTAATTGGAGCATAAACCTTCTACATACTGAGGTTAGCAGAGTGTTGCTTGATATAAAGTACTGAAGATATACAAAGTATACTAGCTGTCTTCGCTGAACTGAAAACTGACAGAAGCTTATTAATGCTTTGGTAACTGTTTAAAGGTTGCTGATCAATGAAACACTCTTGACTCTCACTGCTTATTATTTGTGAGTACTATATTTTGATCTTTAACACGCCATGATACTTCAATGTTTTCCTTATAGGATGCATTTTATTAAGTTTGTCTCAGATATCCATTTGAACAGCTGCTGTGCTACCAATGGGATTGAACAGGAACCCAAACAGGATTGCTTTGTGTGGGGAAAAGGACTTTTCTTAAGTTATGCATTTAACTTTCAGTTTACAGAAGTGTTCTACCGAGTACAAGTGGCCCCCAGCCAAACTGTAATTATCCCTGATAACAATCTTCTCCCTCCCCTACCTTCGCTCTCCTCCAGCTGGCGTAGGTGTTTGAGGGCAGGCTGGAGGCTGAGGTAGAGGCGATGGCTGCTGCTCAGGTGCAGGAGGAGGTGGCGAGAGCGGAACGATGACCCAGTGTAGTAAACCAGCTTCCTGGCTGAAGGCAAGCCATCTGGCTGGATCTCAAATTTCTTACCCTGAATGGGACAACATATTATACACAGTGTAAATAGCTAATGGCCATTAAATAATAACAATTCCACCTAATCTTTACAGAGAATGGAAATGAGCAGTGTGCTTACCAGGAAGGTGAGACGTCCCACATTTGACCAGGGGAAGTCGTACAGCAGCTGTCGCATGTTGTTCACCTCCTTTGGATACAACACACACACACACACACACACACACACACACACACACACACACACACACACACACACACAACACACACACACACACACACACACACACACACACACACACACACACACACACACTTAACTGAAATGGCTCAAATGTTTGTGAGCTTTTGTGTTCGAGCAACAAGAGACTTCTGGATGTGTAATCTACTGGGAGATATTTTAAAATGAGTGATCAATAATCAATGTTTTTTTTGTTCACAGGAGCCATCTGGACTTGGCGAAGAGGCCAAGGGCTTCTCGAGGTATCTCACGGTCTGTTGGCTCTTTAATCAGCCAGGCCTGGAGCCCTAATCCCCCCCAGATGGCCCCTGATGGACAGATCAAACAACTGACGGGCATAGCAGACGGCTCCTATCTCCTCACGCACTGCTGTTGGTGGCAATCCCACACATTCTTCACACGTCCAGTCAGAGGTTTTTATAGAGCAGCAGATACAAAGACCGAATCTTTGAGAAAACGCAGATTCACTCTAATGTACGCACGTGTTGACGCATATACTACGCATCAATAACGCACTCACACATGCACGTACCTGATAAACCTGCATTCCTCGTAGTGTCAGACCGAGCAATGCCGTTCCTCTCTCTGCCTTTTTGTCCTGGACAAATGAATGATGAGATGTCAGAGAGGCATGTGAGCAGTTCAGATAAGAGAGCTATTCCACAGTTGAGCCCCTCTCCTACGCCACTGGGAAACACTGGGCTGCTGCTAACAACAAATTAAAAGTGATGGCACATTACGTAATGGATGGGAGAGCCTTCAAAATATCACTCAGTAGATGAGTGATCTTAGAATGGGGAGGACAATGTACTGGATTAGATAGACTGTTATATAACTGCCCCATAGTCATTTGTCCAGCGCGGCTCAAATGAAGCTAAACTAATGTACGTGTTGGAAAAGACAATACATCAGTCAGAGGGAGGGAATAACTCTATTTGTTGTCGTAGATAAAAGGTTCTGAAAACAAATGACCCATCAGCCTAATCATCATTTCTTATTTGGATGATATGCAAATAAACACAGCCTACTTAAACAAGCTACTTCATTTATAAAACTGAAAAACTAAAATTGACTCAAGACCTTTTGCAGTCTGTAAAACGTGACGGGTACATCCTCCAGTCGACACGACTCCCTGATGAAGAGCAGCATGGCATCACGACTAGACATGCCCCACAGCTCTTGATGCACCTTTGGCCCATGACAGAGGAGATAGTTTACTCCTCGTTTTGCTAAAATCTACCAAAAAGGAAGAAGGAACAGACATGGATTAGGGCACGGAGCGCAACATAACCTCAAAATAAAAAACATCCCAATCTATTTTACATCAAGTTAGATTCTATGTTTTTCTTTTTTTGTTGCTGTGACATGGTAACACCTACCCAAGGGGGAAAGTATTCCTTGGGTTCAAAGTAAGCAGAGACCTCCATATCCTCCCTGGGCAGCGGATGGTCACCGAGGTCAGCCTGCAAGGCGTAACCTGCCAGCTGGAAGTACGCCTCCTCCCGCTGACGACATTCAGAGCGAAGCACTCGCTCCCGCAAGTCAGAGTAGTACAGATGTCGTGCCTTACGCTCACTGGTACCACACACCAAAAAGGGGAAGAAAAAAAAATGGGTGAGTAAGAAAAAGATGCGAGTAAGGAGTGCAAAGATGGATTTTTCTTTCTTTCTTTTTTTTTTACAGCAAATGAAAATGATGCATATAGAACATTTATAGAAGGACATACCAAAAGAGTCTGCCATTTTCAATGTAGTACTGCACTTTGAGGCATAGCACTAGAGGCAAGGTTCTCTTCTGTAATCCCTGTGTGCAGGAAAAATAACATGTTAGAGACCTGTGTGCATCTTTTTGTCATGCTAAATGAAACGTTGTGGCATGTAGGCCACGGAACTGTGCCCCCAATTAACTGTCATGTACAATAGTCTGGGGAGTCGTTCACAGCAAAATGGTTCCAATTTACTATCAATATATATTTATTTATTTTACCCTTCGCATGAGGCTGCCTTACCTTTCCTGAATCTTGCTTCCATTCCTTAGAAAAGTACTTTGTCAGCTTCTCCTCCATGTCTAAAAATATGTGCTCATTGTCTGGGATGAAGAAAGACAATAAGGAAACAAGCAGACATTTAGCAAGGACACAAAACAAAAATGTAACCAAGCGTGAAATTTGCCCAACAATGGGATTCATTAGGGCAAAAAGAAAAATGCTCTTGTTCTTCCTTTTGTGAATGACGCTACTCGGAAGCTATTGATAATAATGCTAATGTTGCAAGAGCTTTGTCAGTCTATCATCCTTTAAATGTGTTAAGGGATGGATGATACATTCAACAGAGCATAGCTTTTATTTATCCTGCAATCCCCCGATTATATCCATTTAGCAACGTTAATGTTGTTTTATCAAAAACTAAATTTGGATTCTTCACGAGTAGAGGGGCTAAAAAGCTGTTTACGACCCGTTCTGAGAATGAGGATGAGGCATCGCTCTCAGCCTGGTCCTATGAGTCATGACATAAGCATTTTCAATTTGATCCACCTTATCTCTTTTGTTCAACTTTGTGTAGCCAAATCATGCTCGCCGAGCTGTTTCACAACGCGCTCCTTTAACCATCCATCTCTCCTTTCAGCCTTTCCCCACTCTGACTCACTCCAACTCCTTCACCTCTCGTCGTTCATTGAAGTCTTTGAGGAAAGGTTGAGCAAAGCGGCCTGTGTCATGGCGAGGCCCCCCCCACCTCTTTTCCCTCCACTCCCACCCTCCTCTTCCCATCATCAATCCATCCCTCCCCTCACTGAAGAAGAGGAATGCAAGGGTGCATTCCAGGCTTAATGAAGTTAATATTGCAGGAATCCAGGCACTAAGTGATCGCTGAACCAACACCACAAAAACAAAAGGCTGCTTGTTCAAGTGGTGAGCCACACAAGATTACCGAGGCATTTCAACATACATGTACGAAAAGAAAGAGAAAAGAAACACAAGGAAACAGAAAGTTCAGAACTTTGCTCAGTGGCTAAAGTGGATTGCACCATTCAATTATGCAGACTGGGAGGGCACAGTGAAATGTTTTGGTTTTAGTGAAATAGCCATTTGGTAGAAAACATTTCCCACAACATTTCAAAAACAAGTGCTACTTAAAGAGTGTCGCTGCAAAGCCCTGCAGTAAATCCTTGTTGTGATCCAAACACAATGCTCTTGTTTACAATCTAACTGACTGACTTCAGAAATGTGGTACACGTACTGTATGTGCGTTAACTGATCTTCTGACAGTACTGCAGTGTACTCTAGTGTGAACAGTCCTTTCAGGTTCAGAGGATGAGTGGTCAATGAGAAGTGAACTTACCCCGCACCACTGTGAGGCCAAAGAAGTGCAGCTCTTTGATTCCAAGAAGCTCTGCCACACGATTAAAAACATCCTGTCCTGTGGATTTTGGCTGGAGCAGATGAAAAGACGCAGAAGACTGTAATCAATATGCATTCACAAACTATGTGGTGCAGCCAAAACAATCTGTATTAAGGCCTCTTGGTGATAAACAAAAGGACAGCTAGAGACATATTAAAAACACCCACCCCGACAGTGATGTCCAGCTGGTCTTTGTTGGGGAGGAGAACACAAATGGTTCTCTCCTGCTTTATCAAGGTGGACATGATGTCTCGTGTATGTCGGTGATAAGTACTTTCTCTCTGTGAAACGGCCTCAATCTTCTCTTGCTCCGTCTATCCTTCACTTTTTATCTGTTCCAGGGCAGTTCGTCCATGTTGCATCTGAAAAGAGAGATGACATCAGAGTGCGATAAGCAAAGAAATAAAAAAACTAAAAAACATGATCCAACTACAGTTCAATGTAAAATAAATGATGAAGACAGCAGAATGGAATTTTAAACAGATCCAGGTTCTGCAGTTGAGCCTCCTGCATTGATATAGCATATGCATACCGTCAATCAGTCAAAGCAAAAACAATCCAATACTCAGACATAAGTGCGTGGCCGTTTCCCTTTATCCCACAACCAGGATTAACTCAACATGGCCTGTCCCTTCTGAGGCCAAATGTTTTACCATCACAATAATATTCCAAATACATGCAATCAGTTGGTCTACTTTAAAACGCATATTGACCCAAATCATCAGAAAACCCTATTCTAATGTATAAGTGAAAAACAGGGATCTAGTTGGCCAAGTTCAATGAGCTTATCATACTGTAATCCTGATAACAGTCATTAACTGGAAACAATCAATCAGATATTCTTTCTATTCCAACAGCAACAACAAATTACAAAATTGTTTAATTGCAGATTCTGCTTAACATACCAGAACAAATGGGCAATGGGCCATACTGGGCAAAGACAGTCTACTTGCAACCAAGGCTCATCTGAAGCTTTCCCCACCATGCTGACCTGAAGCCCCTACTGGTACGAGGCTCATCTGATTAACGTCTCAGAATCAATTAATCAGGTTAATTACTGCCGCACGCCGACTCTGATCCCCTTAAATCCCGCTCTTGACAATAACCAGTAAGAAAAAAAAAAAAAAAGTTCAAAGAACATCAAAACTAATTATCTTTAACGGAATAAGTCTGCTCTTGTCACCTCCAAATAAAAAGTAAAAAAATAACCAGCCATGGTAAGAGATTCTTGAACAAACAAATTGCATTGCGTCATACTTTATTAAACCTTACTGTTCAGGAGTCTGGCATTCACACAAGGGGAAAAACATGTTTACATTAGGTTTAAAAGCACTTGCAATTGGCCTCACTGTTGAGATTAATCATAAAACAATAAAGCATTATAGAAAAAAGGTGTTGCCATAATACAAAACAAGTTGTGGGAACCACACAAGTATATGTTCTTGGTTTAGAGAGCAAAACATTTGTCATACCAAATATGATTTATGGACATGTTCAAACACATCTGTGTCAGTGCAAACAGACATTTAAATAAACCTGAAATTCCTGTAGCTTGAACATCTGACTAGTTTATGAGTCAAACTATACAATACATTTGCACTGACACTGTACCAAATGGTAAAGAAGCTCAACAGGCCCAAGTGTATTTTAAATAATTATCTACTTTTTGAGTTTTGGAGAGCTTCTTTAATAGATGTGAGAGTTGTATCTCTCTACTCTGGTTGGTCAATACACTATAATGCAAGCTACAATGCTAACAATATTACGGCTGCATTTAGAATAGTCCTCAATGACACACATGTGTTGTTATTCAAAAATCATAAACTTATATGTTGCGGCAATACAACCAAATTTGGGAAGATAACCAAATGATAATACGCTATATTTGCGTTTTTGATTACTGAGGTATTTGAGGAGGTTGGAGACACATGTAAGCAATTTATGAGCAATTCACGTGTGAAGCAATGAGACTGAAAAATAGAAAATAGACATTTCAAAGGAGAAAAAAAAAGAAGTTGTTTAGGAATCTAGATCAGGCTTGAGGGTGTTTTCTTTTCCGCATCTCTCTTCTTAAAACTGATTTACACTGTACATGTCAATAACACTTCTGTTTAAGAAATAAGTACGAGTCTCGTCATACATCTGAACTTTACTTGCAATGTTTTGCCAATTAGCATTTGGTTTGTTTATGTTGAAGAATGTTTTCACACTTTGGAAAAAAGATACAAATCGACACAACAGATGCATATAAATTTGAATGCACCCTGATATTCAAATGAAAAGAAAACACCTTGTATATGGAAATTATTTACAACAAATAACCTGTTTTCAACAACACAGAGCAACTATAGGTTTACTTTAAAGAAAAAGCAGTAGTAGTTTCTAATGCTGCCATATTACATACAAATATGGATGCAATGTTTAAGTCAAACAGCTGGTGTAAAGCATAAGAAGTAAGGAGTAACAAATGAATATAGTGAATTAAACCCTAGTAAGCCTTAAAACCAGAGTACAATCAGGTACATGAAGTACACAAGTCTTCAGTGCATCCCACCTGCAAAACAAGTGCACTATCAGCCCAAACAGTGTTGACTGACGTCCTCAGACTTCCCTCTTGTTGCTGATCAGGGTAAAACCTGGCATCACATGAGAGCAGCCATCTGTATGTCTTAATTCCCCTTCAAGACCGTCATAATCCTTACTTCTGAGCACACTGCTAACTGTTGGAAAAACATCCCCTCTGCACTGTGCAAGCTCTCTGAAGTGTCAGGGATCCTCACAGCCCGCTAAAAACATTAAAGGAATCAGATAAGAGGGGCTATCTGAATAAACAGGGGAACACCAATTATAAATCATCCCACTTGAAAATAATAGGGTGAGCCATCTTTTCAGTTTTAGAGGAGCAGTGCATTTCTTAGGTTTGACTCAGATCCCTGACGCATGAGGCATATTTATAAACAGGGTTCAATTACGTATTTAGAGAAAAAATAAAACTCTCACATCAGACTATTCACGAATCTGTCACTGGAGTTCAGAAGAACTGCAATTAAAAGTCTATGTTTTGAATGTTCCTATATTGTTCTTCTTAGGAAACGTTATTTACATATTAACACAGTGTCCTGAGCCATTAGCCGCTACTTCTGTCAAACTTTGGGTGTAGCTTAGCTTAGTTAATTACACATATGTATTGAGAGTAAACTAACGTCACCTTAAATCAGAAACAAAGAAGGAGAAGCTAATGTACGGTAATAGTGTTGTTTTAAACTAATAACCGTGGTAATGTTGAACATTTTCCTTAGGGAAAAGTATGTTTTGTTGGATGGATGGGATAGTAACGTTACAACCTAACGCAACAAGTGCATCACTACCTCAGGTTACTCATTTAGCTAGCTAGGAAGCGGTAAGTTACTTACCATTACATTGTACGACATGAAGGAGTTCAAAAATCAGTCGCAGGTCTTCTCATTGCTTGTTCAGAAACACAATCTTCTTTTCTTATCCGAATAAAAACAAGACATAAGTAAGGAGGACACCAGTCTGTCCCCCTCCCCATTGCGTGTTGAAACTTCTTCAACCACAGTCAAGCGCTAACGATTGAGCCATACCATTTCTGATAGTTGTGTGGGGGGGTACTCCGTTGTGATTGAATTCTTGTTAGAAATGTTCGTACTATTTTCTCTATTCAATAATTATTTGAGTGTTTATCACTTGAATGTTAACTAAAAATAAACATCTTTCTATATACATACATACATACATACATGAAAACAAAAAACTATATTTCCATATAGTATTCAACAGACATGCCCCCACATGTTTTACGTTGGTATAGTGATCTCGTGGTAATTAGAGGTCCAAGCACCAAGTACTGAGACTACTGGTCGGGATCCCTGCAGTTAACTGTTAACTATAAATACTATCAGGTTCATAGTATTTTCATGCGTTCATAATTAATTCCTGCATTTTGACGAATAGAGTTTTTATGTATTTTTTTCGTTTCATGTTGGAATAGAATAAGAATGTTTCTCATAGACGTAATAGTGCATATTTTTGTATGTGCATGTTCTCTATTTGTATGGGCATACTCTATTTCTATGGGCTTAATATTTCGATTAAGACTTAGGGGAAGTGGTTTATCTTCCATTATCTTGTAAAAAATATATAATCCTGTACCTTTTAGCCTTCATATATCAGCCTTCATCTATCTATTTCTGTGAAGTCAGTTGTTAGTGAATGAAATACTTCCCCTTTCCAAAGATGTTTGCATTGGCAGAACACAAGTCTTCAATCAGTAGGTTTCAGAAGGGCTTTCGAACTCCCTTTATGGGAGAGGGGTCAAATATACATTAAAAGTTACATTAAACATTCCTGAGAGCATGCACAGGCCTGCAGTGTGTATAGTAATACTTAGTTATCTAAAACATCATTGATAATTTGTAGCACTTAAATTTGAAATAGCATGGCCTCCAACATGTATAAACTAAGCAAAACATTTCACACAAATTCCCACATTTATTGTAGGTCTTTAAAAGAACACGTTACTGTGATGACACTGCCATCTGCAGGCTCATTTGATCAATTGCAAAAAATAAATCTTAACTAAAATGAAATGAAATGAGAAGCATTGAAAAAAATGGCACCACAATAATATAATACAAACGTTGATAACAAAGAATTGAAGAAACTATTACTGCTACATGTGCTGCTCAATCACAATGAGCCAACCCAAGAGCTGTACATCAATGTAAATCAAAACTAGAGCTATTAAAACCTTAGCTAATAAAATAACTTTTTTTCTGTACAAACTGCAGGAACACTTTCATCATATGTCAACTAAGATTGTATTAGTAGGTGATTTCAAATCCCTTCAGAACTGTTGAGCACTCTGAGTTCAGGAGTGACACATAACAAGAAAGAAAAGTCATATCATCAACTTCATAATATGCATATTTAATGGTAGAGTATGATGATATATAAACAATTTTCCAAGAAACATTTTTTAATTCCAAAAAATACTTTTCCAGTTTAAACACAATCACCAAATGATACCAACCAAATACTTTCAATAAAACAAGTTCATATTACCAACATGTGCTTTTGCTGAATCATGATCATTGCTTAAAACCCCCTTGTAATAAAATGTTATGTTGTAGGCAAAGCTTTATTCTCCCAACACCAGTTTGGGTAAATGTTGTGCAGAATGCTGCAATGGCAAGGGACAGCATAACGTATTAAGACCAAAGCCAAGGCTGCAGAATCTGAGCAACAATCCGGTTTCAAATGCAATCTTTGCCATTAAAAGTGATGGAAAATTGTTTATAAAAAAGTAACTTGTACAAATGACCCTTTTATTTTATTTTTTTAGTACAAAAGCTTGTAAAATGTAGTTGTGGTGCAAATCAATGCAGTGTCTCTTAAAATTGGTGGAAAACATTTGCATTAGTGAGGACAGTATGTGCAGACGTGATTTGGGCCAGCTCTTCCAAATTTCATTTTTTTGTAGCAGCTACATTTTCAGTTCAGCATCTAATATTAATTGAATAACTTGAAGAAAAAATAATTAAAACGAATGAATATAACACATAAATAACACTGAAAATATAGCATATGATGGGGGGAATCGTTTCCCAAACACAACAAAAACAAAACAATGTTTAAAAGATGGCAGTAGAAAAATAAAAATGTCCATATCCACCATGATTCCGATATAAACAACATGAACTGAAATAAATTGTGATTTTGATCATAAGTCTCTCAAAAATTATTATATGCATTTAAAAACCAAGGGATAATCCAGATATGATAATCAGAATAAGTTTGAGATGCAGTGAGGTATTAGCTCCACATTCCTCTCGTCCACCAATGTGAGTGATTCTGACACAGTTCTACTGAAAGAACTTGAGGCCTGCAACAAGAAAGAACTTCTCCAGGAAGATCTCAGAATCAAGGACGGCAATGTGGGCGGCCCGGCCGATCAGGGAATTGGCTGTGTTGGGCAGGGCATGAATGACATCATATCGCACTAGATTACAGTCTTTGTTCTGAAGTACTGGCAGCAGCAGGTTCTCAATCATCTCAGCATATACAGGACCTGGTATAGACAAGAGTGAAACAGGGCAAGTTTGGTCCATTTAAAGTTTTTCAGGCAATTTGAGCCCCTATGCGTACAATTGTATGATGGTATACGATTATACTTTGTGGACATCATTTCTCAAACCCAACTCACCTGTTTGTTTGTCCTTTAACGCAGTTTTGCACATTTCTATACGAGCAGAATGATAGGGGACATAGCGATCCTGCAGCGACCCCACGAGCACCACATTCTTGAAAAACTGCAGACCTTCAAAAATAGATCAGTAGAAAATTATTATCTCTATAATCTCATATTTCACAAATGCATCTTAAAATGTCTTCGGTAAAAACACAACAAAAAAAGCAAAGCTAACCCGATTTCTTGCTGAGCTTGTATAAGAAAGTTTGGCGAGGATCAGAGTTATCACGGCACGTCAGCTGCAGGAGTGACCCTGACTTTTTCCACTTCTGCATAAACCAAAGGCCTGGGAACAAACATTATATATATTAACATTTATACAGCAGGTAAATACAGCGATTGGCCATTAGTGAAATATCTGAAACTGATAAGATGAGCCATCTTCAGCTAAATGTTGTTAAACTGACCTGTGTTGACCAGAGCAGAGCTGTTGTACAAAGTGCCCAGGTGAGGTCCAGAGAGGGAGAGGAAGGTGTGCAGCCTGCTCAGGTAACATTTAAACCGAGGCCTTGTTAGCACTGAGCGAACGATGAGGTTCCCCAAGGAATGACCCACAAAGCTGCAAATGAAGAATAATTAGTGACCGTAATGACTCCAAACAACGATACGCACATCTGTCACACTTTTAGAGTGTAACATAACATTTACACTTCACACAATCTGAGTGAAGTGTAAATTAAACTGGTTGCTAAGGTAACAAACGTTGTTACACATTTATTTTCTATCCTAAAGCAAACATCGGACTGCTACTGCATCTGTGTATAAATATGAATAAATGTTACCTTATCTTTGACACTGTGAGGTTGTATATCTGAATGTACTGGACTATTTCATCCAGTAATCGGTCTGTCATTGACTCAAAGTCAGCAAAAGTGTCATTCTGTGGATGAAAAGAGCATTATATGATAAGAAAAAGGTTCGATTCACTAACACATAAGATCGCAGTAGTGTCTGTGTGCTTATCCATCTACCTGGTTCCTCTCGGACATCAGGAAGTCTATACGAGCACCAGGCAGTCCAAGCTCCAGGTAAGTCTTCACCAGCCTCAGGTCTGCACTGTTGCCTGCAGCAATGAAAGGAACATAAAATGAAAAATTACATTACATAAAAGACTCTAAAAGGAACTACATCACTCTGAATGATAAGGATTCCTACCGTCCAGGCCGTGTACGCAGACTATGAGATGGATGCCTTCTTCACAGCTTTCATCTTCCTCCAAGCTGAAGTAGGGCACAGTGGAGGCCAGCTCAGGTACTTCACTGTACAAGAAGCCTGGCAGCCTTAGCTGTTTCATTTCTTCCTTGCCCTTAATAAACCTGCATGAATTAAATAGTTGATGAATATTAATCTATAATGAGCGCGACAAGACAAATATCGGTGTAAAGTATAACATTAGGTGGAATATGAGAAAGACTGTGCAAGAATACTCACGCTTTCATATTGGGTGTGAGAGCACATTCATACCACCGCAGGCTGGAGGAAAAGGAGGTGGAGGGACAGGGAGGTCTTCCCAAGCTATGCCCAACACTGCTGGAGGCCAGGCCGGAGCAGATGGGAGCTTTTGATAAATCCGTTGTTTCATGGGGGTAGCCAATGCCGAGATGTTCAAACAGAAGACTCATTTCTGAAGCGGCTGCGTCCCCAACCCCACTTTGCTCCTCTTCAGTAACACCATTCACAAAAGCATAGCCATCACCTTCCTCGTAGAAACCATTTTCAATCATCTCATGCTCAGCCTCGTCCTCGTCATCCTCAACCGGTGGTCCTGCGTGGATTCCCAGTACGATAGCAGATGTTTCTAAAGGGCTGATCTCCGATACATCTGTGCTAGAGCGTGAGCCAAAGTAGTTCTCCACCATCCCACGCTTTACCAGGTCAGTACTACTGGTGGCAGAGTTACTGGATGGGCATGTTGTATGGGGTTCACTACAGGACTCTTTTACAGCCCCAGAAGCAGCTGTTCCCTGTAGTCCAAGTTCAGAATGACCTTTTTTACCTTCTTTTTCCAAGTTACAGGCAGATTTTATGAGTTTGGAATCACCTGCAACAACGTTAGGGTTGCAGGCCACGTCGATGGCAGGTCTGTTGGTGATATCCCCAGAGAAGACTACACTCTGCTCCTGCACCAAAACACTGGACTTCCTGGCTCGGACTTCAGCTCCGCTGGAGCCCCGAGAGGAACCTTCGCCCTCATCATCTGAGGGCAAGGAGTTGATGGAAGTGAGAGAGGACTGGACTCCACTGACACCACTGGTATTTTCTGGGTAAGTAACTTCTGCTGCCACACTGGGCTTTTGCTGGAATTGTTGAACGGGTCGTGGTGCGGGCCTCTCAGGCTGCGGGGCAGCAGCAGCTGATTCAGCGACGCCAAGTCCTGCACAAGTCTGAAGTCCTGGTACAAGCTGAGTGGCAAAGGAGCTGGGCTCACTTTCAATGCCCGAGTCTGAGAAGCGAGACGAGGCACAGGGGGCTCCTCCATCGGGCAGCCTGATGCAATCACTCTTCACCTGTACCAGACATGACACTTGGCTACACTGTGCTGCATCTTTGCCTGGCCTTTCAAACACAGAGTCCACCACAGACTGTTTTGAGTCACAGAAGTCTCTCTGGGTGACCTCAGGAATATTACTGCTTTGAGTTCCTTCAGTCCGACATGGAAGAAGAACTGTTACTTTGTCCCCTTGGTATGGGTCCTTGTTACTTGGTTTCACCTCAATTTGCTTAAGCCCAGCAGACCACTGTGGAAGCTTTTGTCCACCGTGGTCAACTTGCTCATCTTTGTAAAGTGGTTGGTTGCATGTAGCAATAACCCCAGTACCTGCCTGAGGATTATTCTGTGCATCCAAGTTTGTAGGTTTTTTGAAAAAGCCTTTTTGACAAGCAGCAGTAGGTATATTGTCATCTGCAACAGAATCAACGGCACTGTTTCCACAATGTGCTGATGTGGCACCAGAGTCAAAAACTGAATTTGCATTAGTCCTTAAATAACTACTCGAGTCCCTCTGCAAGGCATCTCGTTCCTCTTCTTGGTTTAGGGGAGCTTCCCCTTCCTTGTGCTTTGCGTCACCATAAGGAGCTTTGAGGTTCTTATAGCCCACCAACACTACAGTGTCTTTGGAGCCCTGTCTGATCAGCTTCTTAGAATTCTCAGTCTTTGAGCTTTTCTTCAGTTTGACTGACTTGCCTTTGGACTTAGGCGGTGGATCATAGCTGTCTGGCCAAGTGTTGTCCATAAGGGCACACCGAGACTCAGGTATTGGGCTGGCTGCTGCGCTGCACTCCTTGGAGTTGGGCTTGTCCGTTTTGCTGGATACTGAGCCAGTCCTTGTATTGTGCATGCCCAGCCAGGGTCCATCGCGATCTTCAGAATCAAACCAGGTTGAACATAAAAAACAAATCAGGTTAAAAAAAATGAGTCCTTGCCTACTGACTGTACATCTAATTGAGCGTCAATACTGTATTGCTAACCTTCAGTAATAGAATCCAGATATCTATCCTCGAAGATGATTGGCAGGGAGCTAACATCGCCATCCAGGTCTGCACATTCCACTGGAAGTGGTGGCAAAGACAAGAAGTAGCTGGAGCTTTTGATAGCATTAGTCATCTGCTGGTGACTGTGAGCGCTGATGTAGAGGGGAAGAAAGGAAAGGAAAAAAAGAGTCAAGGTTATCCATACTTGGGCTATAGTATTTCAGACGAGTAAGTGCAGGCACAGGCTTGATAACAGCAACACTGTATTTCACAATCAAGATGAACATGCCACTGCAACTTACTGAAGTTCCTGATACGCTAGTGCAGATTGTCTTGGATGTTCAAGACAAAAGAAAGCCTCAGCAAACCGCCTTACCTGCAATAACCACATGACAGAGAATACATTTGAATATAGTTTTGGATCATTTAACATAACACAAAAGGATTATTGTAATTGAAAAGGTAACTAGTCAGACACAAATGGGCAGATGATTTTAGAAGTTGGGACTCACTCGTAGTGTATGGTGCTCCATAGCTAGGAGGGCAGCAACGTGCTCCTGCAGGGACACTACCTCTAGGAATTGTCCCCAAAGTGCCATGAGCAGAGAGCAGAGCTGAGCCAGGTTCATATTGACCAACTCTGCCAGCTCGTCAGGGGATTCTGCTTTCTGCTGGAAGTATAATGATACACATCACCCACCAGAGGGCTCAAGTGAGCATATCCCCCTAACATCAGCATGAAGAACAACGGCATGCAGTTCTATTAGGAGGACTTTGCTTTACATCAAGTAAAATATATTCTGACATTTCTTCATTGTCAACTGATTATTTTGTCACAGGCATTTATTGTTTGAGTATTTTCCCCTCTGAAGTTAGTGGTTACACAATATACATAATACATTTGCATCATGGATGTCTTACGCCTCAAATACACTAAAGTACTGTTATCCTTGATTTCCGCAAGGTTTTTACAGGCCTTTGTGGTTTTTCTAGTCCCTTTTACACACTACTGACAAACTAATTATACTGTCATCATAAATATATATCTAGATAGATAGATAGATAAATGTTACAAACACCTGCTAGTTATAAGCATATAAAGCTGCATATGACGTGTCGAAAATAAATGCAAGTTAATCCATATCCATTCCTGTGTCTCTCTAACCTATTATCATTGGATATCTCATATGAAATATTATATTTGGAAACAAAGTGCTATACAAGAGTCACTTAAGCTGCATAATGTACCATCATCTACAGAACTTCCTATCACTCCACCGCTCTCCTATATCACTTGTAATCTTAAATTGGGCCGACCACTAAAGAGGGGTTATCTCACCGACACTATTATGAAATGTTTCAGAGGCTCGTCTTAAAATAACAAATATATAAAGCGCTTGCCAGTCTGCTCACAAATTCAAAAACTCTCTAGTCTAGCACAAAGGATACAGTGGCATCTCTTCTCCATAATTTGCTGACACGCCTCAAGTCACCTGACTATAAAAAGGATTTCACCACCGACGCCACTTAAGGAGTCTTGTGCAACTCCTATCACTCGGTAATAAAAAATAATTCAGCTTCAATATCCACCGACACCGCATCTCTTGAGACAATAAACAACTGTACAAAGTAAACTGGATTCATTCACTCACTCAGCTCAGTTTGTTTTTGCTCCTCTTATATGCAGCAACAGACCCAGTTTGCATGCATGGTACCATTTGCTTTCACCCTATGTTCCCCAATACTTACAAAAACAAAACTGTCCAAAACAATCAAACACACGGCATCAAATACTATTGATATTGAATACCAATGCGACTTCTATCATATACAAAATGCAACATGATCGCACACTTCCAATAAATCAGGACTTCACACTCATATCCTCCAGTTGTTGAGACGCATTGATCCAATGAAAGATTTTTCACTTTCCCAACAACTTCTATATGGCCCTCTGGCATATTTCCAGATACCTGGCTCATAAACTAAGCACCAGGCTTGTTGCTTTCTATTAATGTTTTGCATCATTGTCTACTGAAGAACAATTATCAGAGACAGGTCTTACCTTGACTTGTTCACATAACTCAGCAAGACGGGCCTCCAAATCGAGTTGTTCTGAGGAGGTAGAGGGACATCATTAGTACATTTTATAATTTATGTATTTAATTATACAGAAGGTTTTCAAAAGAGCCTGTAATACAGGCAGAATAAAGAAGAGGTGTTATACAGCACTAGTGTTAGAAAGTACTTATGATAGGACTAGAGGACACATTTAACAGACTGTGTGGAACTGTGCTATTAGTCTTTGACCAAGGCATATTTATGAAGATGGAAAGATTGATATATACAGTAGTGAAAAGATGGCATGAAAGCAGTTTAAGTATATAGTCTCTGGAAAGTGTGATATAGAGAAGAAATGGTGTTTTCTACAAGAAGAAACTGGAGGTAAGAGGAAAAAAGAAAGAAAGGCTGATTTGAGGTACTGTAAGGGTCGGGACATACCTATGTAGACGTGCCTTTGACTTCGGGGATAGGGTCTTCTGAGTACTCTCTCATATAGGACTTGCATGCTGGGCTTGGCTAGTAAGATTGCACATATAGGCATATTAAACCTTTTTATTATTTGGTCCTCTGGGATAGGTTAATATCTGTCCACTTGTAGGTTTAGTGAACCATAGTAACAACAATGAGTTACGTTTGGGAGCCGTTACAATTTGACTTCAGTCTACTGGTTAACAGACTTATCTAGTGAGTGCAAGTATGTTGTTAGCATAATGAACTAAGACCGTTATATTCCTTAGGAAACTTAGGGGGTTGCTGCTTTTGTAGTCCTTTTAAAAAGGGTAGAATATGTCAATGTGAGGGAATCAGGTGAAATGATACAACAACTTAACAAACTTGCAATATACAACAAACACCGACGCTGAAAAGACAAAACAATGAAAATCCATCCAAAAACAAAAAATCATCAGAAAGTATCGTACTGTATAACCTTGTGAGAATACTTGCTCCTTCCCAGTGCTTGTGAGTTCAATTAATAATAGTAAAGAGCGTACCATAGACATTTTTGAATAAGTCTGTGATTTAGGATTTCATTGCTTTACAATGTGTTGTAACCTCACACTCTGACATGAGTTGATGTGAAGCCACAGTGCAGTATACCTAGTTCCATACGATGGGAGGAGGGCAGGTCCTTAGTAATAGAGGTGAAATAGTCAAAGAGGCCCTGGTAGGCTTGCAGGAGATTGGCGCAGAGGTCATGGTGCAGACTGAAAGCATGCTGCAGACAGTGGTCGGACACCAGGAATGTCCTGCCCTGAGGGATCAGAGAAGAGGGCACAGATTATTTCATTCTGCAAACGCTGTTACTGATGTTCTGAACATTTGGTTTGTAGCCTCTGCCAGGGGCGAGAAGACAAACTGTCAGACACGGAAACATAATCTGTAATGCTTTTGCCAATTTTAAATTCAGATTATTCATTTATTCTGTAAATATACAGTGTTCACAAACATAGTTTAGTGAAAATAAGTAGAATATTTGTAGTGTATTGACATCAGGTATATTAATGATAATGTTAAAAACATTACATGGTTCTTGATGATGAATTCAACACTGATCTATCGCGGCATACCCATATAATTATTCTATAGAGGAGAAAATGTATTATTCCGGTATTAACATAATCACTACAGCCCTATAAATTACAATACAATTATCGGCTAGTTACTTCCAGACATATATTTTGTCTATGTGGCAATGCTTCAAAGCATAGACACCTGTAGTGAAGTTTATACTGGTCGATTTGTTGTTGTTCCACAGCTTCCCATTAGCGATGCATCAAGGGGCCACTGCCTCTGTTCTGTCTGAATGAATCTGGTACATTCACATCTCAGGGGCAGATTTAGGTGGCCACCTTTCTCTGTCAGGAGAGGCCAATTACTCGCCAAATGTGACAGTGGTCTGAGAGTTTCCTCTTCGTCTGCCCTATCTGTCAACAGCCTGACACATCTCCCAGTACTTTAAATGCAATGAATGTAACGCAGCATTCTACCTGGGGCCAAAAACTGTCAAATCCAAGTCCACATCCATGTCCATGTCTAATCAAAGCCTGCATTACTGGCAGCCTTGCTTAGACATCACAGGCAGCATTCTTTTTAACCTTTCAGCTTTGTTTCTTCCTCATAAAAGGTTTATGACAAAAATTGACTTTATATCAAGTGCTTAATTGAGCCCTTAGGTAATACAGTACAACTTGTAAAAAAGATACGACAGTGGCATCTTTCAGACTTTCATGAGGTTTACTAGCATCGATAAATAAATAAAATGATTTTCAAAAGACATTTTACTTGCAATAAAGGAGGTCCACTTACATCCGATGATACTTGCTTGACATAACTGCTGCCGAACACCACATTCTCCAGAGGTTGGATGACTGAGTCTTTGCTCTGTGGTGGAGCATTGCGGTTGAGCCATGTGGTTTTCACTGGTCGAGGCAAACTAGATAAACACACGGAGTGAAATCTAACTTAGCTGTTCACCACACGTCATATCACTGTTGTACATGTCAAGTTAAATTCAACATGTTGTTGAAGCTATGTTGTTTCCTTCAACTATAATGTTTAAGTTGTTGTGTGGAGTATACAAAAAAGGTTTGAGTTGGAATTTATTCCAAACAACAAAAGTAAATAAGAGATTTATGAAAGAGCTGCAACACTTGTGCATGACTGTACAAGTGTATTCAGTGAGTGTACAACATGTTGAATTGTGCTTAGCAGTCTGACCTGATAAGGGGCTGATGTAGTGCCACTAGGGAGGCATGGATAGCGACAGACATGACAGACAGGTGGAAGTAGTCAAACATGACATTGACGTGTTGGTGGATGCCTCGCTGAAGGCTAAAGTGCAAACGAAGTGTGCGGCCACTGATATTCTGTAGAGAGCTTGGATCATCTGGCCTGTGGAATTTTAATAAGGAAGATACAGAGGACCATATTAGTGATTATTTTGGCTAAGAGATGCAAATAACAAATTCACACACAAGTACGTGCAGTTAAAATGTTGCAACACCTACGTGTAATCACCATCTGTGAAATATAAATCCAAGAAGAGCTGGAAATCTATGTCATTGAGGGACTCTTCCACCTGAGAATATTGAAAAAAGGAGTCAGTCAAATTTAGAGCCAGTGTGTGAAAGCAAGTGACGTCCCAAGTCCATCTGCAAGATCTGTACACCATTCAAGGAGTTTATTATTTAATGTTTAACATTTTGAAGCCTTTGGTTGTTGTAATCTGTTACCCTGAGGACACACCAGATGTCAGAAACCCTCCAATGTGCTGTGGTATACCGGTTAAACTACAGAATTCCCTGAACAATGCTTTCCAAGCGGGTAAACTGTGAAGCGGCACAAATCAAGGAGCAATTTCGACGTAGATATTCATCCTGACAGCTGCACTGCTTTGGGTGGATACAAAAAAAGAAGAAAATCCCTTTGTCGGCATTTCAGTGACATTTTGCAGGTGCATCAATAATGCCTTTAATGTGCTGCTTTTGGTTGAAGATAGCAAGTGCGATCATATGGGTGTTAAAAAAAGATTGTCCCAATTTTCCTGACAAAACTTTCCACACCAACTTCTTTCTCTATTTATTTTGCACAAAATACTGAGCGACACAATAGAAAGAACACCATAGAAAACAATTGCAAAAAATGTGATGCAGGCCTATATTCAGCTGTCAAACAAACGTCTTCCTTACACCAAGTGGCATAATGACAAATAGAAGATGCGGACACAATCATTTTGGATTGGGGCCAGGGGCAAAAAACTAATATCCTAGTAAAAGCACCGCCTCTTTTTCTTGAACTTACCTTCTTTTCATCTAGCAGCATCATCACTTTGAAGAGGAGGACATCGTTGACCACAACCTCTTCATTCTTGTACAGGATTTGGAAAGTTTTGCTGCAGATGACATCATCTTGGACTGAAGCAGGAAACGCCAGATCAGAGCCTAGACAAAAGCCACAAGGATTAGCAGTGCTATTATGAAAAATAACAATTGAAGGATTATAGCCAACCGGCCTGCTTTAGAATTGTTCTGTATAAACTTTAGAAACGTCTGATCTGGTGTTGCGAACAGGAACATTAGTATGTCAGGTGTTGTTACACATGACTGACAGTTCAAAGATGGAGAGAAATCTAGATGGATTTTGTAGATCCAAATATAAATAAAGTCATAAATGAGCAAATCTACAAGTAATGATATTCAGTATAGTGCCAGGAATTATCCGACAAGGTATATCATAATAGCTCTGCATTGAAGATGGAAGTATAGTGAAGTGCTGTTTCCTTGTCTACTCTATGGAGCAAGGTTTTCAAAGCCATAACAATGGAAAACAAAACATTTAAGCATTAAAATGACATCCCATGATTCTGTTTATTTATGAAACAAAGAATTGAGTGCTTTGTGCAAAATGAGCAGGGCAGGTCTCTAAGCAAGTGTGTGAGGCATATGCACTAAGCCTTAGAGAAACACAGAGAACAAGGAGTGACCTGTAAGATAAGCCAGTGCCTTACCAGCTAACAAAGAATAAGTAAACCAAATCTGCAAATAACAATAACTATTTTCCCTAAAACAGTGCTAATATCTGAGAGCTGAAGAATTAGCATGACTTATTAGTGTCACCTGGGTTTACAGGGAAACAACAAGCTCTCCGATAAGAAAAGATGCAGTGTGTTACTTTATGTATACTGCCAGTTACCGAAATATTACTTTAATGGCTTTAATTGGAGGTTTGATGGGAAAGGATCAGGTCTTATGGCTGACCAACTGTATCCACAAAGGGTATGTGAAGGAAAAATATTATATTGTGCACATCTTCAAAATAGTATTTACCTCCCGGGTGAAGCAGACTGGTCTCAACTTTGTGTGGGACCCGGGGTGGCACCTTCAGACCGGCACGAATCTGGTAGAACCTGAAAATGCAGATATGTTGTATTATCTCGGTGCGGAGCATCATGAGAGGCTTGGTGGAAGGGGAACAAACCGCAAAGGTTAGCAACAAGTGCCTCTACTTGTAAAGTGACACTACACCTTTCATAAATAAATAATGAGCACTTTCTTTTGCAGTCACTCATGTAGTAA
This sequence comes from Cottoperca gobio, assembly GCF_900634415.1. Lineage (NCBI taxonomy): Eukaryota > Metazoa > Chordata > Actinopteri > Perciformes > Bovichtidae > Cottoperca > Cottoperca gobio. Next base: position 11,433,570 of record NC_041369.1, read on the forward strand.
ACCTGAGCTCTTAAAGCTCTGATGAGCCAGGAGCATGAAGCAGGACTGTTATCTCAGCAAAGTGAAGCATCATCACACTGCTGCTGTAAAAAGAATGTCCAGATGTTAAACACTACTACAGTATTTGTTGTTTGTGTTAATTTATGTTTTATTTGACAAAATATTGTCGACAGTATGTTAATTTAAACAGTTTCAATTCCACAGAGATAGTTTTCCCATCCTACTATCTCTGCAGCACTACGGTAATCAAGATTCAAACTTAAATTAAGTGGGTCAGAGAAGCTCCTTCACACCTGTGCCTGTGAGGTATACTGTACTGCAGCGCTGACAACTTAAAAAATGTTTTTAGTTTAGCTTGTTTACTGGACACTTTTTAAAACACTGCGCTTAAAACATTTAGCGCTCCCTTGGATCTTTACCTTCAACATGCACAGTGTTGCATAAGAGAACCAACCATCATCTTCACAGAGGAAAGGTTAACTTATAAAAAGTATAATCGAGCACTGTGTAGCACATTCTATGCTGTCTGTAAAAAGAGATTGCCAACTGTCCTAGCCTGACAGAATACATCCTGGTCCCCTTCTACCACAAGTCCCTTCAAAGCAAAGAATACCATCACATCTGATATTTTAATTAGAAAGGCAGACTTGTCTGTAACATATGCTTAGAAAAAAATTATATTTGGGAAAGCATTAATGAATTTCCACCTGCTGGAAACACATGGCAAAAAGGAGTAGAATATTATGTACATGTAGAAACAATGAGAGAACACTGACCCTCTTTGGAACAGGTCCACATTGTAGAACTTGTGGAGCTCCACAGAGAACTCCACTGTGGCCTGGACTTCAGTCATCTTGGTCTCTACAGGCAGAGGTGCCTTATATCATCTGGGATACACCTGTAGGCCTACAGGTAGAAATAATCAAATTAGTCATTTCAGCCCTAAGACTTTTTATTTTTATATATTAGGTATCTGGGCTAAAGCAAACAGGCTTTTGTAAAACTTTCTTTCTACTTGGTGCAATACATTATTTATATTAGAGCCATTACTAAATAGAAGACTAGAAATGATCTCCCAAGTTAAAGCTGAGGCCAAGCCCTATGATGTTCAAAAATCAGAAGGCAACAATTAAAAGAAAACATCAGGAGTAGTCGTACAGTCAAGACCAAGCCAAAGAATATGTAAGATTTTGATGATGGTCAAGTTTTATGGGGAATTATTACTTGGGAATGAGGCCTATCTTTGGCATAGGAGGCATCCTATCCTCTGGGCCTAATTGGTACAACAATTATAGTATTAGTATGACATTGGAAACCATTGCAAAAATAAACATAGACATACTTGTCATTTATTGCACACATTTTTAGCTCAAGATTTATTTTAGACCTAATTAAAGAAAAGGCCATGTAGTTGTTTTTGGCTGTAGTGGGGGCAAAGTTAAACTGGCAAAAACAATCATACAGACGGTCCCTAAATTAGTAATGTATGAAATGAATAAATCATCCATTGGACGACAACAGGCCATTGTGCTCATGCCAGTGAAAACCAATATGAGCCATGATGAATTTGACCTGGTTGACACAGAAGCCTGATGCAGAACAAATAGTGCCAGGTTATGTTAATATCTAAATGCATCCCTTCCTGGAAGAAGTGATCTTTAAAAGCTGTCAAGTTAAAAACAAATTAAAACTGGGCACGACACAGAAGACATACGAGGACACCAATTAGCTGTCCCTGATGCATTTATGTTTCAACTTTGGTATCATTAACCTATACCAAGACCTTGAAATAGCCACATAAACATTCTTTTTTTACAGAAATTGACGCAAATTATTAGTTTGACATACAATTCAGCAGCTCAGTAATAGGGCTGAACAATTATTTGAAATTTTGTTGAAATCGCAATAGGAGGCAGAATATTTGTTGAAGGCAAAATGTGTGTGAATTAAATATTATCGTGCTGCAGAGATGTCCCTGGCCTACACGTCATATTCCATAGACTTAAGAAAACATCTTTGTTTGGTACAGATCCCTTCAAAAAAAACTAAATGAAACAAAATGATCGCAATTAGATATTTTTTCAAAATCACTCAGCCCTATTCAGTAATATTAAATCAAGCAACCATGTACAATTTATGCCAATATAAATGATTCATTCATATCAAAATAATGACAGCTGCTTTTGTTGAGCCTTCTTTGTAACAAAACTACAAGGTTTACAATCATAGCATGGGTAGGCCTGGGGAGAAACGTCATTGTTAAACCTATACAATAGACAGACAGTTCCCCAGTGTGTAATGCAGAGATGTGTAAATGTTTACACTGCAAAGGAGCAAATTTACATTAGGTTTAACATTACAGATGTGTGGTCCAGTGAAGGTCCGATGTTGAGTTTAGGGGTGGTCAGAGCAACTGGTGTATCAGGTTTAGTCTCAGAGCATTGTCTGAAGATGTAACACTACACTTATAAAAGGCTAATAATATAGATAATATAAAAAGGTGGAGAAAGGATTTAACCTACTGGGAATGCTGACATGTTCATGCCAATAAACCAACAATCAATGAGAGCTATCGGCTGAAACGTTTATTTATAAACTTATTTAAATACAAACTATAATTGAATGTGCAAAACGCCACAACCCAAAAAAAATGCGACATTTCCCAAAAAATCCGGGAACGATTACTGAGAAGGAAATGTAACCGTCACTTATGACAATTCAAGTCAACCACCCACCTCGGAGAAAGTAAATTAAACGTCTAATCTTAATAAAAAATATATATGATAAGGCCTTAACATAAATCGACGGATAATTTCTTTCTTTAAAAAAAAGAAAAAGGGGAACCTTTACGTCACCAGCTAAAACACAAAACTGATACAGACCAGTTTCGAAACAGCTGTTAAAGCTATGACTTGGCGACATGGTTTTGGTGCTATTACTAGAGAGAGTGAGGTGGTAAAGGTCCCTGGTTAGTGGTTAGAATCTCGGCAAGGGTATCTTTTGGGGTTACAAGTGGTAAGCTACCAAAACAACATTTTGCCAAGGGCCCACAGAAAATTAGGAACGATCCGACAAAACTACATAACATAACATATTTTAACAGACAAAAGACAAAAACTCTAACTTGATAGCCAGTTAGCCAACGGTAACAGTTAGCGTAACGTTAGCCACCCCTCTAGCAGTTGTCACAGGGTCTAACATTAGCAGCAAAGGCAAGCTAACGCTACTTACCATTACGTTGGCAAGCTAACATTAGCTAGCTAACCAACGTTAGCTCCAATTTCAGTCCTCTCGTCGTCCTTTCACTGTGAATTGCTGACAGAAAACACTGTGTGTGTTGACTATTCACTTCCTAGTCCGGCTAGCGTTATAGGAGAAAGGCCCTTAAAATTATACAAAAAGTTGACTGGCCATGTATCTCTCTGAACAGTGCTGTTTGCTAGCCTTCGGCTAACTGCACAATCTGAAGGGCTGACAGCAAGAGCAGCTCCACCTGCGCGCTTACGAACATTTAACTGCGCGTTACTGCACATACCAGAGGCGTAGTTGACGCACATGCAATATTGCTACCTGTAAATTGAACATTGAAGAGTTGGATACATGTAATTATGATGAGAATGGTATTCTAATAATAATACTAATTATTATTATTATTATTATTATTATTATTATTATTATTATTATTATTATTATTATTATTATTATTATTATTAGTATTATTGGTATTATTGGTATTATTATATCCCACTAATGCTGTCAAACATCTAAAGTTATGTCCTTTTACATTTCTGGTGGAGGTTTTTCATACAAGTTAAACATATTCTTAAAAGATTATACAATTCGTTTTAATCATTTAAATATGTGCCTGTAACATGTAAGGGGAGAAGGAATATGATTTAATTTACCATCCTTCATAATTATACAGAGGATATATGGGATACAGTATTTAGTATCAAGTGATGATGTACTTTATTATGTTATGTTTTTGTGCTGAAATACTGTTTATATATATTTATGTTATGTATCTTCATTTAACATAGTTGTAGGCTATTGTTTACATTTAAGTGTTTGTTTGTATATTGTTCTCCATATGACGTTTGACTAATTCAAAATGAATAAGAAATCTATGCACATCTTGTGAGACTGTATGCCACTCGTTATATATATATATATTTGACTTAACACAACCTGCCAGCAAAATTGGACTTTACGCTACAGTTTGTCCCTTTGAAACATTTTACACAGCAGGATATGTGGAGCAAATGTGAGGGAGGGGCGTTAATGTACAATCAGCAGTTTCATTTTTTATTTCCTTGCATTGACATTTCCAAATTCTTAAAATAAAATTCCCTGTGAATAGATTAGGGGATTCCTGGTAAAGCATTAACATAGATTCTGGATGTTATCAATACAATGAAAAATACAAGTTCTCCATCTTTTTAAGGAATTGTGTCTGTAAAAAAGGACAATAATTATTTAACAGAACAAACACGTCTTGAAAAGATTCTTAGTCAGTGTCTCTAGATTATTAGTTTGGACTGCACTGGAAACAATGCTGTCTGAATACAGTGCAACCAAGATCACAGAGAATGTGGATCCCAGAATTGTTAAGCAACCACATGGCAACATCTTTTTCATAGCTAACGTCCTTGGAATGACTTATATTTAAGAATCAATAGGACTACAAATGTGGTACAATTCTGAGAATGTGAACTTGAAGAAATAATTAACATTAAATCTAAGGTGGGTGCAGGAGAACTCCAGTGGAATGTAAAGTTGACACTGTGGAGACTGTTGACTCACTCCCCCAAATAAATGACAGCGGTCAAGCCTATAAGAGACCCCTCTCTGTGACCTGAAGGTTTTCACTCCTGCTGAGGGAGCAACTATCCAGGGTCTTGTTCTCCATCTATAGAAATATCGAGCAGCAGGTGTTTTCTTTTCCATTTCCAGATCAAGCTATGAAATGGATGGAGGCAAAAGGTAAATCATTTACGTATTAGTTACCTTGTGAGTAATGTGACATGTCATTTATAGCAATACTGGTAGTTTTGATAAAGCCATAATGCAAACAAATACATGCCTAACTCAGACTGTATGTGAAGGTTTTTTTTGTGTGATTACATTCCAGAAATATCCTTCTGTACTCGTTGTGCTGCTGCTATATGATCCCACGATATACCTGCACAGTACTTCATTCTCAGAGTAAGTGGTGATATAATGCAAACATATAAGTTCAGTGCAGTGCATTGCTGCAACGGTGCGTCGTGTTCACTTGCATACCAATAATCAGTATCTGTCACTACATACTTGTGCAGTATTTCTTATGTATAGATATGCAAGGAGGTCTATGGAGCTGTATCATGTTGCAGAAATGTGTTATAGCTGACAAACTCCGCTAATTGGTATTCATTATCATAAGCCACTCGATATATGACTACATAGTTTATTTTCCTCTACATTGTCTTCCCTCTATACGCACTGCTGCTCTTATCTATATTTTATGACATGTATCCTGCGTGGGTCCGTGTAGCAGCACTAACATTGCTGGGTTAGAGAGTCAAGCTGTGCGCCTGCATATAGATTCTACTGTGCACTGATATACCCGGATACACTGATAAATCGTAAACTGAACAAGCATCAAAGTATAATATAACAGTATCAATTCATATGTCACGTGAACAGTGTTAGATGTTTAATACAATGCTGGCACCCTGCTTGGAAAATGTTGTTGTATGTGAAGCTTTAATTCAACCTTGATAAAGACCTTTAACTTTCTCTCCAGATGTGTAAAAAGCAGGCAAATCTAGAACTTAAGTGTTAAAGAGGAAACCACAAACAGCCAGAGATAGCCTAATATTTATTCAAGGCAGTGGTGCAGCTTTCCAAACACTGAGCTTTTATTCCCTCCCCACAACACACACAGACACACACTCTCCCTCTTCGATTGCTAACGGGCTGCTTTCTGTTTCTTACTTTCAGCTGTGAGATTTTCACCTCAAGTTGGTATTCATAGGGAGCAGCAGTCCATATGCCCTCCGATCAGCGTCGGGGAGGATCATTTCCCAGGTGGATTCACAAAAACTAAGCACAGTTTGCTTTTTTATTTGTTTGACATTTGCTCTGCCCATACGAGAAAATAACTACATTGCTTCAGTTCTGCATAATGTAAATATATATCACAACACTTACACGTATCATGCAGATGATATTTGTTTGTGAAACATAGCAACACAAAAAAAGTCTATTGTTTGACACTTGAATACAAGCCCTAGTGTCCAAATTATCTTTATAGGAATACCTAAACACCATAATAAGAATTTTAAATATATATTCTTCACCATGGAGTAGGATCTACCCAAATTCGTACATGTCTTCTAAGATTATTTTGCATAACCACTCTTTTGTCCCTGTACCCTTAGGCTTTTACATTATGTCTCAGTTTCACATTGCTGAGCTGGCAAGAAGGGGCACTGTTAAAAAGGTTGCTGGATCATTACCTCAGCATGTTGCTTATCAAATAGGCCCAGCATTCAACTTCAGGATCAACACAAGGTAAGCTGCAGGGCGTTAAAGTGGAGTTGCATGAGTGAATACTGACACCTGGTGGTTGAGCTGGTATAACGCCAGGCACCCTGTCCATGGTCCTGAACATCAGAGCCTGGCCTTATCTGCACCATCACATCCCTTCTGTAATACTACTTAAACAATATATGTTGACATGTATGATTTGACCATCATTAACAGGATGATACTGTGCAATTCATGTTCAATACAGACATCATAAATCCTTATTGGAAAGTTGGTTTAATAATAGTCAATCCTTTATATTTCAGATCAGCGTATCCCCTGGGACTGTCAGAGGACTTTGCATTCGTGGTTGTGCTGCGCATGAGTGGCAGTACCATCACTAAAAACTGGAATATGTGGCAAATGCAGGATGTGAATGGCAACGAGCAGCTGGCCGTCAGACTCAACGGGCAGTCTCAATCTCTGGAGTTTACCTTCATGGCGCTGGACGCCGGGAGGCAGACTGTTGTTTTCAGCCACCTGCCTTTTCTTTTCAATGAACAGTGGCACAAAGTTGTGCTGCACGTCAGCAGGCACTCTGTTACCCTCTTCGTAGACTGTGTCACGATCGGTTCTCAGAATTTACCACCCCGACAAAAAGTCAGTCCAGATGGCTTCACGTTAATAGGGAAGCTCAAGGACAACCCAGTGCTAGCAATTCCGGTACGTCTTTTATAGCAACGAGTAGCTGCTGGACAGGGTGCTTTAAATGCAGCTTTTGCAACCAAAGCAAGACATACGTATACATTTATGATCTCTTAGAATTCTACACAGGGCCGGCCCTAAGATATTGGTGGTCCCAAACAAGATTCTCCACAATGATATGGAGCAACAAGCCAGCCAGGGGAACATCTTTTAGCTGTAAAAGCCCAAATTCGGTGGCCTATGCCACTATTCCATTATATACACTGATCTTATTGCATATTTGAATGAGTTTGCCTACCTTGCAAACATGTAGTGAAATATTGTGAAGGAGAATTAGGCTTCTGTATTCATATTAAAAAAACCATGCCTATTCCTGACTGATCAGAACTTTTGAAATTAAGAATCATTCAACCTTATTTATTGTTATTATTTTATTTTTAATTATTATTAATTAACCTATTGACACCTTCACAGTATGCAGTAAAGTTGACCAACTTTCAGAGCCACATCTCAGCATTTCAGCATCAAGAGGATGGAGATTGGCCACTGGTGGAAATTAATCACGTTTCTCAAACACGATACCAAAGCAGGAACACTGCTAGACAACATTATTTGATTTGATTTTAATTTGGATATCTTTTAACTGATTGGATAATCTTCCAAGACATTTAAGCATTCAATAATTCATGAAATAAATATACAATATACATTTTATGACACTTGATATCTGCATTCCAACACACAAACACAGTGATAAACAATGGTAGCCTTTCCTTTCTTTTTTGACTAAATGTGTGTGATGCCTGTGCATTCAGTTGACTTATGGTTTAGGCTGCATACAAATAGAATGAGCTCATAGTGAATTGTTAGAACTGTCACCAATGTGACAGGTTTTGTGACTAACAAATAATGACCTAATTATTTACCATAATTTAAAGAAAATGTTGTTTATTTTTTTGTTGCATGATTGCTCCTTTTTTTTTGTATTCTTTCACCATCACTTAATTGATCATCCACGTGCTCCACACTTCCTTATTTAGTACATTTTAGGTTGACCTGCAAACGTTTGGGAATCCCTGTGTTTTCTCACCCTCCTGTTTGGTTTGTCTTTGACAAATATGCGGAACTTGTTGCAGGTTCTCGAAGAATACGAGCTGTGCACAGGGCTTAACAATTCTGTAATACCACAGCATGCAGCTCAGGCTCATGCGTTCCAAATAGGCCTATACGGGCGCATGTGCACAATTACGAACGAAAGTGTATCCTGATACAAATTCATGTTTACCAGCTTTGACCACATTAATAACTCATATATACGCGTTTAAAGCCCATAGCAATGTTTCGATAATGAGTCCTGTAACAAGCAACCCCAGCCTACTTTCTGCTTTCCATCGCTGCAGAAAATCCTGAGTTGGCGTTTAGTGGAAACTGCCTCTTGCTATTGGGATGCAGTGACGATACTTGGAGCTTTAACTTGTTGCAGGATTAGGGTGCTACCCTGTACATGTACTATGATGATATTGTGCTAATGTATTATTTGCCTTCATTTATTTATTAAGTTTGAACTCCAGTCGATGCTGATTCACTGCGATGTGACGCGAGACCTGAAAGAGGCTTGTTATGACCTCCCAGCCAGGACATCGGTAAGAAGAATGAATATAACTAAAAAGTATTGGTTTAGCTTGATGTGCCTAAATTGCTGACAATGAAGGGGGATTAAAATAAAGCAACATCCTAATTGTGTGCGTAAATGCAGCGTGTTTGACCAATACTGTAACTTTGTGTCTTATATCGTTGCGCCACTCTTCGCAATATATTTTTGATCATTACAGTGCTTTGTTACGTTTGAAAGTATAGTTTGAATAAAATCATTAGCAGACGTTAAATAACCCGCTGACCCTGTCTATTGGTGGCGTCTGCGCCGTGGCCCCTCCCCGCTGTGTCCCCCCTAGACGAACCTCCAATCCCTTCCTGTAGCCAAACATTGTATGAATATACATGAGCTTCTGATGGCTATGGGATCTCGGACGGTCTAGATAGCTGAAGCCGATTCAGTTGGGTTGTTTTGTCGGGGGCGCCTTCAACCCAACAAATCCCAGCGAAAGGATTACAATTTTTACCTTTCCTGTCCACGGGGATATCATGGCTCAGGTCCCCAGCGTTAGAGGGCCACTTTTGGTTCTGCTTCTGCAGCTTGTCCTTATCTGCTCCGCTCAAGTAAGACTTATTATGTTCCCTTGTGTGTGTCTCTCTCTCTCTGGTGTCTCTATTTCTCTCTATAGACTGATGTGACAGAGGTGCAGGTGAGTGTTCTCCTGGTACCATATAACGACATATATTTTGCCTCCAACTATGGCAATATGCTGAGATTGTTCTATCTAGTAAATATATTGGACATTTGTCACGGAAAAAAGTCAGGGATGTGACTATTGTCTGGAGTATCATTCTTAAACTTTTCCTTTTGCAAAATGTTACATAATGCTGATGAATCAGAAATCAGCTCTATAGGCTGTGAGGTATTTCAATGTATCCCAGAGACAGGCTTGTCTTTTAGTAACATACAATAAGGTGATGCACCTGTTCTCGTTGTTTTCTATTGTCTGTGTAGCAGTATGTCAGTAGGCATTATAGGATAGTTCTCAGAAATTTAAGCTGATATTTTGTTATTATATCATCTTTATATTTATTTTACTCAGAGGAGCCAAGGCCCTACTGGACCTGGAGGTGTCCCAGGAATTGATGGCATTGCAGTAAGGGCTCTCAGTTCTGTAACATTGTTCATATCATGTGCCAAATACTATGCAAATTGCTCACCTTAAAGAATGTAATCTATTTTGTTTCAGGGAGAAAGAGGAGAAGATGGCGATGAGGGACTTTCTGTAATTATAACATTTAATACAAACAAAAAAGTATGCATTGCTTTTCATTGTAGGGCTTTTCACTGAAATGTGTGTGTGTATGCGGAACCTTTGTTTTAAGGGACCTGATGGAGATGAAGGTAAACCTGGCTCTTCAGGATTACCTGGAATCCCTGGAAATGATGTGAGTAATCTTTGTTTTCTATTTCATACATACATACATATTTAATACAGCTGCACTTTTGACCACAACGAGTTCAACATGCAACCAACAAGCCTGCAAAGTGGGTTGGAACTACGAAGTGTGATCTTCTCAACACATAGGTTATGTTCCCACGTCTTGTAGAGTGACCAGAGAAACTTCACATTTAGCAGGGGATGTTGGGGAAATGTGTGCAAAAATGTGAGGAATTTATTAATCAGGATGAACAAATCCAATGTTCCCTTGTAACAGGCTAAACCAGGGCCCGAGTGTAATTAACTTTGCTCCCTAGAGTTTAAAGGAGGGTTAGGAAAACAGCCAAACATAATACTGTTGCTGATGATAGAGTGACAAAGAGGGGCTGTAGGTTCACCTTGAAGGCGTATATAGATCAAGTATGATGTTCAGAATGTGTTGTCATAAAATGAATTTGTTCTATGCATTATGAATCATTGCCTGTGTTATACCTCGATACATCTACCAGCGTTCTGAGAACAATAGCAGCTTTGTTGGCTGCCCGCTGTTGGTATCTCCTGGCGAGAATCCTCGAAACAGTGTGGAATGATTTCTTTCAGTGCGCTTGTTTGAATTGAGCCAGAGGAATGTTGCTCTCTCTGCTTGGTTTGTCTGAGAGTTTTGCCCTCTGCCCTGGTGTGGACTTTTTCTGTGTGTCTGTGAAGTTGTGGACGTAATGACGTGCTCAAAAACGGACCTTTGATTACAATGTGACCTGAGGAACGCGGAGCTGCAATGCAGTGTATATATAGAAACACTCTAGAGGAGGGGGTTATAGTCCAGTTAGGACTCCTCCCACTCAAGTATGATTATGTTATGATGATGTAATACATAGAGATCTGATGCTGAATTTACAAATATTGACAGGGGGGAGTATTGCCTGCTGCATAATTTTCAAATATATGTTGAAACTATATAGGCGCTGAAGTGCTCTAAGGTTTGTTATGATGTATTAGTTAAGCTTGATGTCTCTCCTCTGCAGGGTTTGACCGGCCCTTTTGGAGATCCAGGGCCCGATGGTCCCCTTGGACAGAAAGTGAGTGACTAATGAGCCTTTGCTTTCCTGCTTCAGAGACTGTCAGTGAAATGGTGCCAAGCTGCTGTCCAGTCTTTTGGCATGGCAGCGGGAGCCGCAGTGCATAAACCAATTCTTCATGACAAATGAGACTTAATCCTGCAAGTCTTCTGTGTAATCTCCGTGGGGAACGAAAGCTCCAACATCGCTCCTCATTAAGCTAAACATTGCCGGGTCAAGTGTACCCGGCGCAGTCATGTGATGAGCTGGAGGAATGTTAACTCGGACCGTCTGCAGGCTCACACAGCTCAATTTTACCTGAACACAGGGTTTCATTATATGTTTCAACACATATGTATGTATCTAATGTAATTATCTTCTTTCTTTAGGGTGAACCTGGACTATCTGGACCTCGTGGAGCAGCTGTGAGTAGCATTTCCGCTCCACACCTGTCAGTCCATCGATCAGATCAAACATGACCATTTGGCAATTGAATAATCTGGATACTGTCTAAATGTTATTGTATAAGTCTGTCTTTCCTCGTGTACACCAAGTGATATCTATCACACTGACTTATACTGTATATGTCTCTCTTAGGGTGTTGGGCCAGACGGACCCCCCGTAAGTCATTTCTTAATGCTACCCTATCTAATCTAATACCACAGTTTATACTGTACTGAAACTTTGGTGTTCAAATATGTTAATACTGAATTCCTGAAATGTGATTTTGAACAGGGACCACCCGGGCCTGGAGGACTTTTGGGTGAAGTGGGAAAAGTTGGACCACTTGTGAGTAGAGACTGTTACTGTTTTAAATTAGGACTAGAGACGAGAAGCTTTAAATTCTACCAGCATTAGCACTGAGGTGGTGGTATGCTGCCATTGGTAAAAAAAAACTGAACAGATTTGTTTGTCTTCTTGTGTCGGCCATGGTAACAAAAAAGCAAAAGATGGTCGAAGGCTGAAGTGAAAATGTAGGTGAAGCCACTTTCACGAGACATCATTGGCATCATTAAAACCTGTCTACATAATTTGACGCACACAAAGACAATGAATCTGTACTGTTCAGCACTATCTACTGTAGTTTAAAAAAACCTGAGGTGCAGCACCTGAACCCTCACAAATCTATGACAAAACACATTTATGCACACACATATGAACAGATTAACACACATACATACATACTGTGCACCACATACTGAGTATATAATCAATTAACAAGTACTGTATCTTACTAACTTTACATTTCAACATAGATGGATTATTTTCACACATTCTAAGATATTTTAGAAATTGATTTATGGTCTGGAAATCAACACATGGGTGCTTTTTATTATTAGTTGTTGGCATCAGCTTGCGTTGGATTTCAAGGCAGTGATTCGAGATATACAGTCAGGGTTGCAATTTGGGTTTAGCTCCCAATGTCTCATAGTACATTTAAATTAGCATCACCTCCCACTATACATGAAAATATGTACTTCCGATGTAAAAAGTAAAAATAGCTCAGCATTTATATTCTGACTTGAAAGCAAAATCAATCTTCCTGGCTTGATGTAGATTTGTGTAAGAAACTTAAATGAGTTTGTTTTAAGGATGTTTCTTAAAATACTGAATGCATTTTCACCCCTGAGGGCTCTGATCCAAAACAATATTTTATTTTGCAAAATAAAACAAAATTATATTTTAAATCATCAACATTCTGGTAAAAAAAAGCTAAAATGATGCCCATTAACTTTGTTTTAATTGTAGTATAGGGTGTCATTGTAAGATAAAAGCTAACTATTTTATTGCTTTTATTGTCATTTCTATTGTAATACTTTTGGCAATTGTGAAATGCTATTAGCAGTTTTGTGTAATTCGCAGTAAAGCCGAGAAAAGCTTTGTCCGTGCTCGGACTCCTAATGACACAAGAGAGAGCCCAGTGCGTTTATTCACTTTGTGTAGTTTTTGACAGATATTTTGTCTCTCCACAGGGGTCTATAGGTGTGAGAGGGCCTCAGGGACCCCGTGGACCAACTGGGTCCAGAGTAAGTGACACAGATCTGCAAATGATTACATTTGACTTTAAGGGAAGGAGCCTGAAATTAATTTGGCCTTGTTAGCGGTGCCACTACTGCACACTGCTGTCCTTTATGTAGTGATTTACAAGCTCCTTCATGATGTTGATAAATTACATTCTAAAAATGTTAACTTGTTTTTTTCTCAATTTCAGGGTGCAGCTGGAATGCAAGGCAGTGCCGACCTGGTAAAGCTCGAGATTACGAATGAGATTTAATTTTTTTTTTAATAAATTGCTAGCAATATATTCTCACTTTTGTGTTGTTTTTGTTGTTTAGTGTCCAAACTCTTGTCCACCTGGGACCTCTGGACACCCTGGCCTTCCTGGCATGAAGGTGAGTAGCGCAGTTGAAGTGTTTTGTGTCGCACTTAAGTCACGTTCATGCCCCAAAATAAAGTGTGTTTAATCTGCTTTTATTCTCTGTATGTTTTAAGGGCCACAAAGGTGTAAAAGGTGAAGTCGGAGAACCTGGGAAGCAAGGGCACAAGGTAAAATATGTTCAATCTAGGGAATAATCCTTGTTTGTAAACCAAAAGCCAAGTATTTCAAGTCATATGAAACACTTAAACATCAACAACTTCAACAAAGTGAATTTATACTGACATAAAACTGCATAAAAAGTTACATACAAATATAAATTTCCCTCCACAACTGTCACACATGCCATTATGTTCCACATCAAAACAAATTGATGCATGACTTAAACGTAAAAGAGGGATTCCTGGCACCTTTGAGACAAGTATTATTTGTGCTGCTCTATTTCAAGAGGAAGTGATACATGCTTGTGTGTAATGCGACTTATTCCTTGTAATGCATGGAGGATGATTTATTTGAAATGATGTTCAAGCACAACTAGCCTCTCCCCGTAATGTGTCTACTCACTATATAAATGGAAATGAGTCTCCCTTTATCACCCAGTGCCAGCATATGATTTAGTGTCAGTTCTCCTTCACTGAAAGTTTCATGTGAGGGGCCTTCTGCCTGTCTCCACTCACAAATTCACAAGCATAAAGATGTTTACAGCTAACAATAGAATAAGCAGATGTTGTGCGGGGGTTGAAAGTGTGTCAAGATATTGAAGAAGAATATTAAAATATGAAATAAGTATGTATCTGAAAGATTGCACATTGTGACCCAGTTACATACAAAAACAACTTTATTTTATATTTGAAATGAACAGTAATTACATATAACATATAAAAATATAATTAAAAAGCTATGACAGGAAATAAAGACAGGAAGATTTTTTACAGCCTTTTTTTTTTTTTTTAGCAAACCACCATAAATTGAAGACATTTCTTTTAATTATTCAACAGTCTGACTTTCATCTTCCTCTCTTTAGAGTTTTTTTTAGTATCAGACCAGAATTAAGAGTAAGTTCTCATTTCATGATGTAAACAGATGCTGACCCATTTTACTGTGTTCATTTCTTTGTTGTGTAATATTTGATGATCAGCTATGTATTGATTTTATGTCTTTATAGCCTGAGTCTATATAATTAAAAGAAGAAATTGCCTTTCTTACAACAGAAAATGTGCACTGCCTCACGAACCACGAACCACCATCCATGTTTAATGGCTTTGCCTCCCTAACCCAGCATATCAATTATTTGTAATTCGCAAAGCAGGAGAACGGTAATTTGGATGCTAATTCTTCGGCTTTTGCCCCCCCCTTGCAATCCATTAAAAAGTGGGTATTAAAAACACTTCAGATAGGCTGCCTCATTTTCTAATTTCCACAAAGTTGATATGAGCAGCATCCATTTGAATCTTTCGCTTTTATAATGAAGTTCAATTTGCTGTTCAGTGTTTCATCTGATTGACTTTGTGCTGCTTTCCCGCTAACGATCTTTCTCTTTTGTTTACACAGGGTGAGGAGGGAGACCAGGGAGGCCTAGGAGAGGTCGGATCCCAAGGACCAATGGTTAGATACCGCAATTATTAAATTATACTACAATCTTTCGAGTTACAGTATTTTCTTTTCTGTGTCAGGTTTTATTTTGTTCTGCTCACAGAGGCACCTGTTGGATGTGTTTGTTATTTCAGGGTCCTCAGGGAATTCGTGGAGCCATGGGAATGATCGGCCACAAGGGAGATTTGGTAAATATTTACATCATTTTTAAGCCCATGGTACCTGACGTTGCGAATTTAGGGTGGATTCTATTAGTCTTTTAAAATGTTTATTCTTTAAACAGATTATAATACTAATACTAATATTGTTCTCTGGCAGGGAGCTCGAGGTCTTGGTGGAGATCCAGGTCCCCAGGGTGTTTCAGGGGCAACTGTAAGTTTGTCTCACAATACAAATGCTTTCATTTTTTGCAGTAAATGTGGTTCATATCATTTGATTCAATGCATTATTTTAGGGGGATCGAGGCCAGAGAGGTGTGATGGGCGAGCTTGGGCCTCAAGGCGAAACGGTAAGTAGACACATTAATAACTTGGACATTTTAAGATGTTGAAAATAAGCTCTGATTTACTTGAATTAGTTTGTACAGTTTTAACAACATGGACTTAATGAATGCACTGTTGCTTTATTGTTTAGGGTGTTCTAGGGCCGAGAGGAATCACAGGTGTTCCAGGTCCCAAGGGAGACGCTGTGAGTGTGTGATCAATGATGGCAAGTGAAGATTAAATGTTCGGACACATTGTCTGCAAACCGCTCATTTCAGTTTGTGCTTTCTATCCCCAGGGTTTGTCTGGTGTGGACGGTCGCGAAGGTATTCCTGGGATGCCGGGAGCAAAGGTAGAGCCTCACTTATTTATAAAACCATTAGTAATGTTACAGTTCATAATATTAAAATGTATTCCCATTAAGTTTAGGTGCAGTATGAGCTTCATTCTTTCACTGTCTGTCTCCCTGCAGGGAGGCTTTGGGAAGTCAGGCGTTCCTGGAGAGGTCGGACTTCAGGGGCTTCCTGTGAGTATGACCTTTGACCCCAAACTGACTGACTCTGATTGGAAGCACCTGAGTCAACTCCCCAGTAGCAGTTTAAAGCATCACAGCTCATGCATGCTGCAGTGCAATACTTATCTCCACAGCTGTATTGCAGTAACAAGCAGAATGTTTGGTAACACCTTCTATAACGCCATAGTGTCCATAATACATTAAAACATACTGATAATGCATTAGAGTCTATCATAAATGACTATAAGTGGTAATTGTTTGCTTGAAGTAAAGTGAAAGAATATCATTAAATCTATGCAAGAACACACAAAACGTAAAATTAATCTTTACTTAACTTAAAGCAAACAATGGCCACTTAGATCACATTATAATGTAGTAATAATGTATAACTTTAATCACATTATAATGCATTATAAAAATAGATTATACTATATAACAACTGTAGGATCCTTGAAAAAAAAAGTCAGTAAGTGACCGGCAATTATAATACTTGACCTTATAAGTCATTATGAAATGTTATAAAGCATTATGAATATTTATGGGGGTTTATAACTATGATAATACAGTGCTATAAGCAGATTATAATGCATTATAAGTATGTTTAGAATGCGCCATAGAAAGTGTTTCCATTTTATACCCCGTATTTTATAATATATATTAAAGTTTCCTTAGTTTGACATTTCATACAAATACTATTCGATTCCACCCCCCTCTGTGACATGATACACAGACAGCAGGCTGTGCTGCGAGAAAGTACTCTGTCTTCCTCCAGCAGAAAAGTGAGAGCAAAGTTTCTCCAGCCCACTAATCTGTGATTAGTCTAATATAAAGCACTAATGGGAATCAGTTGGCAAACATGAGCTGCCCGCCTGTGGCAGCATTAAGAAAGACTTGGTAGGGCATAAAACTCTTCACCCAATTTAAATATCCAGATCACTTTTATCACCTTAAGCTTAGTCGGGTCAAAAGCTCAAACTAAATGTGTGTTGTATCCACTAAGCCTTCATTATGCTCCAGTGTGTCTTACAGGGAGGTGCATTTTCTTATAGGCGTGACACTTCCTGCTAGAAATATTCATCCTTTGTTGTAAGAAATTGTTTTCCTTGTTATTGTTGCATCTTGTTGACGTGTTCTCTGTTTTTTAGGGTTTGCCTGGTGTACCTGGACAAAAAGGCTTGAGTGGCATTAAGGTTGTTTTCCTTGATCATTTATTAAACTTTATCAGTTGTTTCTTGCTTTTTTTCATTTAGTTTCTTAAATTGTCAAAATTTTGATGGCAACTTTGGTTGTGTCTGCACAGGGAGACGATGGTCAACCAGGCCTCCCCGGAACATTGGGACCTGCTGGCAAAGCAGTAAGTATGACGAGGAGCATGTCTTGAAACACTGTCGTGACTTTTGTCACCGCCGTCGTGTCACTGTATCATTTTCCTGTCACACCTCAGGGTGAGCGTGGAGAACAGGGAGAGCTGGGACCTGTTGGACCTATTGGTGAACCTGTGAGTATTTGCTCCCGCTTGAATTTCTACAAGGTTCTAATAGTTTTTAACTTTCAATTAGTTTTTATTTTATTTTTGACTTTTCAATTTCATTTTAGTTTAGTTTAAGTTCATTTTTCAGAGTGTGTTTGCTAGAATGGTTGAGTTTTAATTTGTGTTTGTTATGACCGGGTATAATGTTTCAGAAGTATGTAGCTACAGTACATGTTTGGATAACAATGTAAGAATTGCCAATATGTCACATTATCTTTTGATATAGGAATCAACTTGAGTCCTCTTTCCCTACCACACTCAGAAGAAAACTTGTTACATGCAATATCATCCCGACCTCAGTTAACATTCGACTTGAGCTGAAGAGCTTGGTTAAGCAGCATTTGATCTCCTAAAATATTTAAATCATGTGAAGCAATTACAGCCTAGTGCCATCTCCTCGAAAGTCAAGTAAAATTCTGTGGCTCAATGTCACGAGAGTTGAAAGAAATTCATGCTGTCTCTTTTTTACGGTAGTGATCTCGTTAAAAAAACTAAAACCTGAAATGCATTTCTGTAAAAAAAAAAAGTATACATTTTTTGGAATATCATTTTTTATTTATTTTAAGTTTACAACGGTATTTTTCATTACTTATTTTCATTTCAGTTTCAGTTTTAGTTTACGATACTAACCCTGAATTTCTTTTGTCTCTACAGGGAGCTATAGGTGTGAAAGGCCCCCTAGGTTCAGCCGGCAAGCCAGGTGGCAGGGTAAGTTATAAACACAAGAGTTGTGGAGTACAATTAGAAGTTTCATTTAAACTTATATTTACATTGTATTCATGCCTTTATTTTGAAAATAAACCCTTTATGAATATCCTAGCAACCAGTGCACAAGCATGTTTGATACTTTGAATGAAAGGAGCTGAAGCGCCTCAGAGTGTGTTGCCCTGGCTGTTGTTTCACTGGAATGTCTCAGAGAATAGACCGAAGCTGGATCTCACATGAGCTCTATTTTCACAGTAAGGGGAGACTAGTAAGCAGCGGGCTGAATGAGCCCTCTGTTCTCGAGGCATTCCTCAGACAGTCAGTGATCAAAGGGGGAACGGCACACACAAACAGGCCCGAGAGAATAAGTAGCAATGAGTTGTTTTACTATAACTATTTATAATTGAACAATTTAAGCCAGTGAACAGGTGTTATGCTTTATGAAATAGTTTATAGAGCAAAGTGCATTATTTTGTCTTTTAAATACTGCTGTCGCTCTCAACATACTTTATATAACCCTGCATAGATATCTCTATTTATCAGATGTGTTATTTGTTATAGGGACCCAAAGGTGACCCCGGCCTTCCTGGTCTCCCGGGTCCTCATGGCCTGCCTGGTGTGAAGGGAGAGAGGGTAAGAAACAGCACTGACCCATTCAGACCTTTTCAGCTTAACAACATTTTTCTTAAACACTAACAGTGAGATTAATGCTCAACAATAAAGCGCTGATCAGCTCCCTCTAGTGTGGACAAACAGAACATCCACAGCACTCTGTAACGATCATTTAGCTAGTTAACTCATCTGGTTTGGTTAATTACAGGCAGAACGTGGAGAAGGAGGACCCAAAGGAGAGCAGGTGTGATATCCTCGTACTAAATATTAATTATCTCTTAATGGTAATGCTCATTTAAATAAGAAGTGTGTTGCTTTGCATTAATCATCGACAGCCTGTGTGTTTATAGGGAGCACAAGGTGATGAGGGAAACCCCGGAGACAAAGGGGCTATCGTAAGTTGTTGCACCAACACTGACGCTATTAATTAAACTTATTCAACAAATCTATTCAGAGCAGAATCTCACCAGAGTTTCTCTTTCTATCCTCTGTGTTTTATCAATGGTGTTATAGGGTGATTCAGGAGAATATGGAGCTAAAGGAGAGGTGAGATGATTTATTTTACCTGGTGTCTCAGCATGTAACGATTGAGGTTGTGCTGCAGCTTTGTAACATTTCTCTGGTCTTATTTGTTTTCTGTTAAGCTCGGTAACCTTGGCGACACTGGCAAAAAAGGTCCAGAGGGAAGTCGAGGCCAGCCTGGCATCGAGGGGCCGCCTGGCACACCCGGACCGCGGGGCATGCAGGGGAACAGGGGTCCACCTGGAGTCAGAGGGTCCCAGGGTCCTGCGGTAAATCCAAGAGAAAACACTTCAAGGCAAACGTTTAGAAAAAGAGTTTGAGGAAACTTACATAATCTGTGCAGCAGTGGGACTGAGCTGATGTGTCTTTAGCCAAAACTCTGAGGAAGTTCTGATGTAGCACTAATACTTAGACGTAAACATTTTTTTCGTCCACCCTTAATCATCCACACTGATCTAATACTTTTTTAACATTTTAACTACATTTTTAGGCTCAACTCTCAAGTAGATATAGCGGTACTAGTTTTTGGAAGTATTTCTTCCCTCTGAACATAAAAAAGTAAAGCAAAGAAAAGGTAGAAACTCTTAATAAGTCCCTCTGGGCAGAGCACTTCTATCTGCACACTTTTATCTTTCTATTCTGATGTCCTTCTTAGAATTTCACTCGTGCAAATAAACTCTAAAACACTAAACTGCAATATTCCGCAGCAGCTGCAGGGAATACTTCAAACTACATAAGCACAATGAAAATGTTGTTTCAATAAAACAGGTTTTATAAGTCCAAGAATGGCAGAATGTTCTCCACCCAAAGAGGTCCGAGTCAGTAAAACAGGAAGAGAGCTGCATTCGCTTCATAACAGTGCTTGTCATAAATGTCATGAAATCTATTAAGTCATTTTTTTTCCTTCCAGGGTAAAGAGCCAAGCGATCAGCACATCAAACAAGTTTGCATGCGCGTCATGCAAGGTAAGAACTGATAGGCCTTTGAACCCATTTATCATTCCCTTGTGCCTCATTTCATGACTTTAATCTTTCCCAGATTGCCTCATTACACAACCACACATAGAGCCGCCCCTCCATTGTGTCATTGATGTGGGCGGTTGCTGAATACTCTGGAGTTCAAAAAGAGTCGGCCTAATAACAAATACATGAAATAAGCTTCAGTCTTTGTCTAAGCGATTGATGAGAGATCCTCCCTCGTCTCCGAGCTTTTAGAAATCTTTCTCTGAAGTCACAACCTCTGTTCTCTTCATTCTGTTGCTCTTACGTCTCCACAACTCATCTCCTACACTCATGACTTTTTTATACCCGATGTGCTGAAAAATTAATTTCACCTCCAGTAAAACTGCTCTCCTCCACTCCATGCAAAGAGTCTGCCTGGAAAGGATATCTAAAAAAAAATAAAAAAGAGCAGTCAAGCAGCATGAATTTTCATCAGGAGCCAGAAAACATACTCCATGCTGCAAGGAGCCACGGGAGATTAATATAAAATCCTTTGCACCATGAGTGTAAATTTCCTGTCGCTGATTGCCTGAAATAAAGAGTATTATATCCTTTCTGCTCAATTTACTGAGGTTCTACAGAAAAAAAGGTTGAAACCAGGAGACGCTCGAGGGATATCGTGACCACAGTTTCACCTTGCTCTGCTTCACTCTGACTCAAGTACAAGAGTTGTTGGACCATCTCTGCTCCGAGAGCTGCTCTGGGGCTTTCAGAAATGAGCCTTCTTATGCTACCTCATGATTTATAACAAAGTGTTATGTATTAAAAAGTCCCTTGATAACTTTCAGCTGCAGCTATTTAGAAACATTTAATGTCTTGGTGCCAGTTATGCATCTGTTTAAATTACAGTCAGTTTATTTAAATTCATCAGGTTCATCATCTTTCTGTTGTGCTTCCAACAGAACAGCTGGCACAGTTAGCTGCTAGCTTAAGGAGGCCAGAGTCGGGTGTAGCTGGTTTACCTGGAAAACCTGGACCTCCAGGATCGCCTGGGACTCCAGGAGACAATGGCTTCCCAGGGCAGGGTGGAGCAAGAGGCCTTCCGGGACTCAAAGGGCCACAAGGAATTATTGGAGTGAAAGGACCAAAAGGTAATACATGTGTTGGCAGGTGATGCTGTTTAAGGTTATACATAAAAATAAAATAATGACATGTTTGTACACACATATCTTCATTTCATAATACGTGTTACAGGTGAATTGGGAGACAGAGGCTCCAGAGGGCCCACTGCGCGAGGACCTAAAGGTCAGCCAGGATCTCCCGGACTTCCTGGTGAGTACATTTTCCCTTTTAAATTTGATATTCTATCTTAAAGGGTTCATTTTTCAAGTCCGTCTTAAAACGATACTCACAATTTCATATATACATCCATGTTGTCGGCCATCACTTACATTGAAATTGAGTCAGTGATGGATCTCTTGAACAGTCAACAAACAACAACCAAAAAACTCTTTCAATGTATGGATTATGGAAGCCCATAGGGGGACATTATTACAATTATAATGTAAACTTGAAACGAAAAACGTAATTCCACAATAGCATTATAATCACTTCATCATTCACCTCCCGACCTGGGGAGAAAGCCAGCATGTGGTAGGTGGCCTATGGTGTCCCGCTTACAGAGAATGATTGACGTCCTACTTTAGGTCCCGCCTTAATGAGAGGACTGACAGATTGCATTTGAATTTTGACACCAAAAGAGGGTGGTGACATGTACATGTAAATTCATTAGATTGTGGGCACTGTCTTGCTCATTGCATTTCAATACTATGCAGCAGGTTAAGTCTTTGAAAATGAAATGTCAAATGGCGTTTTAATTTTCGAATTGGTGCTTGCATAAATCAGGTTGTATTGTTTATATTGTCTTTTAATTAAAAAAACTTTAAAATAACATTTGAATATTGTCCTCTTGGTACAACAACAAATGAAATGTCAAACTGCTTTTCCATTTAGATTTTAATGTGGGCATAAAACTCTCATATGAAAATTGATTATTGCATTTGAATTTTTACTCAAATAACACATACATATGTGGAAATTAGAACGCTAATGTGGAATTACATTATAATTTTCAGGTTTACATTATAGTTTTTAATAAAGTCCCCTATGGGCATCCATAAAATATAAGGGCATGTTTCTGTTGCATTAAGAAAGACTAGAAAAAAATGCATCCTAAAATGTATCTTCGTGATCACAGGTGAGCCAGGCAAGCCTGGCTACGGTCAGGATGGTCGGGACGGGCAGAGAGGACCTCCTGGTATTCATGGACAGTCCGGTGTACCTGGGCCTCCCGGTGCAGCTGGTCCCAATGGTTATTGCGACCCGTCATCCTGCAACCTCCAGGCAGGAGCCCAGCTCGTTGATGTGAAGGGACCCGCAGGGAACTAAAGAGCCACTCTGGCAGAGACAGAAAGACTGTTGGATTAGCTCCCCTGAGCTCACAACATTTCCCCCATGTTCCTTCCACGGCCTGCGGTTGGTGTGGTGCTTTCCATCACTTAACCTCTAGTCTTGTGAGCATGTTTTGTGGCCGCAACATCTCCATGACATTGAGCCAAGCCTCTTCATAAAAAACGCTAAGAGGTTAAAAAAAAAGTTTTTTTATGTGCTGCAATAATCTAGCTTGTTCTGGTGGGTTTTTTTTTTTTCGAACCGAGAGATGTTTTGATATTTTCAGGAAAGTGTGCTCACATTTCTGAGAAGATATGAAAATGTCCAGAAATGTTTATTTATCCCACTCCTTGTGTTTTTTTTTTTACAGTTTTCGGAAATAAAAAGCTCCTCCACTTTCTCACAGAACATTTTAAATAACCACCAAAAAGCAAATCAGGATTTAGTTTGGTTTAAGTACCTTTTTCATTTGGTTCTGTATGTACCAAAGATAAATCTCCTGAAACCCCATTTTAAATATACAATTCTACATGTCTGACTGTCTTCAGCCCAGCTGTTCAAAATAAAAAGGAGAGCGGATGAACATGTCATCAAGTCACACTGACTTCAGTTTGTTGAAAATGTTGTAAATCTGTAAAAAAAAAAAAAGTTTGAATTGTGGTTAATTATATTTCCTACAAAACAGCCGGATGTGAGATTTTGCCTTATTGTACAGAATGACAACAGAGTGCAGACGTGCATATACGGAAGTATATTTTAGGGATGAGGGAGAACCTCATTAATGTTACAAATAAAGAAAACAACACATGAAGAGTTTTATTTATTCTGTATGCTGGTATCATTTTGTGATATATATTTTTTGACAAATACGAAATCGGTGTTATTAATATTTTTCCTTAAATTTAAAATAAAAAGAGATAAAAAGATCCATTTAGTACTGTAGCTGTTCTGGAGCTTTCGATCACATCGCATTTGTAGAAATGTAGATACTGAAATGTCAATTTTTTCTGAGCACTTTAACCTTTAAATGGACCTTAATGTGAAGTTTTTGATCCAAAGCTGTTTCGAAGGTCAAGAATTTAATTTATTTCAAAATAGCTTTTAAACATATTTTTGCATTTTTTATTAATAATGTAAAATTAACTTAATTTAAAAAAAAAATCTGAAATGCTAAAACTCTCAGTTGAGTGCTTCGACAAAGAAACCTTGGTTGTGAGTTTTCCCCATTCTAACATTATAACTATTATTGTAAAAGCTAAACATCTCCTCTGAAACAATAACTGCCATTCAACATACAAAAGAGTATCACAAAAAACGTTTTACTTATTGTGAAAGAAAGAAACCTAGACCGTTAGAGCCCACAGAAGTAACAAAAAGGACGACAGAAATAAAGCACTTAATAACATTTATTGCACACGTGTAAGGCAGCCACCATTAATCAATGTAAATAAAAGATGCCGCAAAGAAAAGAGTAAAATATAACCTCTGATACCTGGTCACCACACACACACACGGGATCATCCTCCACAACAGGAACGTCACTGCACTGCCCCTTTCTTTATCGAGAGTCCAGTAAGTCGACTTGTACTGATGTCGACATCCAACACTGTTTCTCTAAACACACGAGGTTTCAATTTGCTTGTTTCAGTAAAAAGCAACAGGTAGTGTTGTGATATTTGTTTTCTTCTCCAAAATAGCTAATCATGTAGACATGTGGTAAACCAAGACTGAGGTAGATATTTAACGAAACAAAGACTTTTACACATTAAAGTCCCACAGCACAACATGAGCTTATAGAGGAGCTAAGAGGAGTTACAGTGAGAGCAGCAGGCGGACATTTTTAATCCAAGGGACCGTGCTGAGAGGCTGATCCATATTCCCCCCTCATTACAAGCTTATTTACAAGATTAGATTACATGTGGCAACAGGATCAATTTACATTACTGTAACAAAAAAAAAAGAAAAGCAATAATGAAAAATATGGACGTTTAAAACGTATTGTTTTAAGTGAATTTTGCATTATTAGACAAGGCTATCTTTAGATGTATAACTGCATTTGATTTGAAGGATGCTGCAACCTACAACACTTCCTTTGAGTTTGTATTCATCCGACATTTTCCACTAAATGGATTTTTAACTCAGAGCGATGTAACAATGGCAGGCACCAAATTGCTAGTGAAGTGAGCTGTGACATCAGCGGCCATTTTGCGTCCTCCCCGGTTATCATACTGTTATGCTAAATTGAAGTTACAAACTGGCGCACATTAATATCAATTCAAGCTAAATTCAATATTGGCAGAGAAGTGCTCTCATCAGAAGCCTACACCAAAAAAAGTTTAGATCACATTAGTCCGCTGATGCCGCCTCATTTGAATTTGGTCAAGGTCGGCCGTTATTGTCTCCAAGGGGAACCCATTAAACCGAATAGGAAAATTAACGTGATGAAAGGACGGCAGCCAATAGAAGGAAGGGGTTTTATATAGCCTACAACCCAAAGACAGATTGTTTTCCACCCACACTACAAGCAAAGAGAAAATAAATACATGTCCAGCAGAGGGCTCTTTCAACTCACAAATGAAGTCAGTGCCAGACATTTGATTCAATACCCATTCGAAATGATACCAACTCACACAGATAAAACTTATCAGAGATAAAAAACCAAGCCCGCATGCTGAGACAAAATATTTTAGAAATGCTCTGCAGCTTCAGACTAAGATGTGAGTTATAATTCATATGTGTAAGAGAAGCTTGATGACGGTCTATGATGTGAGACATGAAGTAAAAAGTGTCAGACAGATCTGAAAGGATGAAACGGAGACAACTGGAGTATAACGTCACAAAATGTCAGATGCACCCACATAACTCACAGCAGGACACTTAAAAGTCAAATTAAAGTCTTTGAGTCAAACTCTCATTAAACAACGCTCAATATGAAAGCTTGAGGAGAATAATATACACTACAGGCCATTAAAATGCAAAGTTTCAACGTGGAAACTTTTGTCTTTCTGTGTTGAAGAAGGTCTGCAAATGTTCAAGGATTTTCCGGACGAGATAAATCATATGGCCTGTTTAGAAAATCTAAAACCTGTTATAGAACATAAATAAACCCCAAAATCCAGTCTTAAAGACACCCCAAAAGCAGACGATACATAGTGACACACACAGTGCTGGTCAGTGAGTGAGAAACCAGGATGTAGACCACAACACTGTTAAAACAAACAAGGAAGTTCAAGTACATTATGTATTATGTTTCACCAAAAAAAAAAGAATCTGAAGATGAAGTGTAGTAGTCCGATTTCCTTTGTGTGGCTGAAAATCAAAAATATACAAACAAACCAGAGGAATCATCATACACAACACTATGTAAACAGTAAATGTTAATAATCATCATCTCAGAAACACACACATTGATAACCAAAATGAGAACCTGAATGTGTCATTACAATGACAACTTGCTTATGTAATTATATCGTCAGGTCCCATTATAAGCCCCATTAGACAAGAGAAGAACGAAAAAACACAATCACTCATTCAGATAATTTACAAATGAAACCGACAGTAAAGGTGAATGCGAGGCCACGTCACACTCCTTAAACACACTCAACATTTTAAGTACATTCGTGGAATCTGCCCCTCCTGTACGTGTCTTACAAACAGTACGAGTTGTAGGTTTTTTGTAGTACAAAAGAAACCTCAGTCCTGACGCGTAACGTACAGAAAGTAGGCAGACGTCTTTATCAATGATTAAACTGCAGATTCTTAAATATAAAATATTATCGTGCGCAATGCAAATGTTGTAAGTGATGAGTGATCATTTCATAAAACGCAACTCTCAGTAATCCAGAAATGTATTAATCCTCCTAGTAAAACTATTACTGAACATCCATGCTACATTTACTACAATTATTAGAACCGTCTTTAAATACATTCTTGAATTACACGCTTCAAATAAATAATGTCCATATCAGACACATCTGCTGCACTTTGGTTGCATAAGGAGTTATTTTCTCACACCTCCACATAAAACAAGTTTATTCATTCAGCTAATTTCTGTCTAGCGCCGTCTCTCTCACTCACACACACACACACACACACACACACACACACACACACACACACACACACACGCACACGCACACGCACACACACAATGTTTCTTCTGCCAGCACATTGGCTTATCTGAATAAGAACAGAAGAGTGGCAAAAATAATTATTAAGATCATGTTTTCAGAGAGGACTAATGAAACAAAGTCATTTCATGGTCTTAAAAGACATATTGAGAGTTGACAAGGAATGCATCACAGTAGGCGATGTGAAAACAAGAGAAAGCCTTAAAAATACAGCATTGCAGAAAGAAGAAAAAAAAAACCTTCAAAGGTTTTCGATTCCATTTAAACAACCCCAACAACAACAACCCCAACAACAACAACAACAACAACAACAAAAACAAAGAAAAACCTGACTGCATCCAAATGTTACTGTAAAGTGAAAAAGAGAGGTCAGCTGTGAGTCTGTCCGAGGAACCAGAGCTGAGGGAGCTGGGACACAGAGCCAGGC
Source organism: Cottoperca gobio (assembly GCF_900634415.1). Taxonomy (NCBI): domain Eukaryota; kingdom Metazoa; phylum Chordata; class Actinopteri; order Perciformes; family Bovichtidae; genus Cottoperca; species Cottoperca gobio. The sequence goes on from NC_041369.1 coordinate 11,461,160, forward strand.
CGTCCTTCTCCTGCTCTGTGGCTGCAGCACGGAGCTCGGAGCTGGATGTTAGTATTCCAACTGGCCCGCTACGTGAAGCGCTCCGCCGAGTTCACAGGGCTGGAAGGAGACAGTCACCTGGGTCACATGTCCCAGGAGGTCCACGGGGCCCCGGAGAGCCAGTAGAGCCCTGAGAAGTGATCCCAGTAGGGCCTTGACAGAAAATGAGACATTATTAGTTCCTGCGCCGGGCACACTGTATGAAAGTACATACTAATATATTTTATTACGAAAGGCTGCATATCAGGGGTGGGGAACCTCCGGCCGGTATATAAATATGTGTATATATATGTATATACATATATGTGTATATATATATATGTATATATATACATATATATATATATATGTATATATATATATATATATATATATATATATATATATATACATATATATATATATATATATATATATATATGTATATATATATATATATATATATATATATGTATATACATATATATATATATATATGTATATATATATACATATATATATATATACACATATATGTATATGTATATACATATATATACACATATTTATACATACGTATACCTACATACTGTATATATACATATTTATACATACGTATACCTACATACTGTATATATACATATTTATACATACGTATACCTACATACTGTATATATACATATTTATACATACGTATACCTACATACTGTATATATACATATTTATACATACATATACCTACATACTGTATATATACATATTTATACATATATATACCTACATACTGTATATATACATATTTATACATATATATACCTACATACTGTATATATACATACACACACACACGCGCCCATAAAAACCCTCCATGTCCATTACATCAGTCACAGCTCGGGGGACTGCCTTCTCTCTAGTTCATCATACAAAAGAAATTGCAGGTACAGCCTTGTCCTTTTCCTCCCTCTGGAAACACTAGTTGCCCTTTTCATCACTGCCACATCCATCTCCTGCTTAACTGCTCACACACAAAACTGTCCCCGGTACTGCGGTGCTTTGTGCTGTCAACACCAGAGCAAAGGTGCACAATCATTATCAAAACTGTTTTCTATGCTTTCTACGACGTCTATGTCCAAAATGTATTATAAACAAACTCATAGTTCAAGTTCAAGCATCATAATACTTCATAATTGTCACTCACTGACTGTTTCTGACAAGGATCACAGTGTATTATAGTTCCCATAGTTGTAATACATTATAATGAGAATATAAGTTGTCATTGGGTGCTTTAGGTGAGGTATAGGCATATATAATACATTACAAAGAGGTTATAAGCCACTATAAGTGTTAGTCGTTTGCTTTTAGTAAAGCGAAAAAAAATAAAAATAATTTAAAATGTCAGTGAGTGACCAGCATTAATGAAGTGTTATGTTACTTGACCTTAAAAGTAATTAGATTATTGTTATAAAGCATTTACAATATTTATGAGTGCTTATAAATATAATATTTACAGTGCTATAAGCAGATTATAACGCATTATAAGTATGTTTATAATGCATTATAGACATGGGCGTCATAGAAAGTGTTATTTCCCTCCCAATTTGTTCAAGTTTCGGTGGCTTCTTCTTCTAATTAGCTTCAGCACAGAGCTAATGATCAAATCAGCACCTTCAAAGTCTATCAGGGTACAACGAGTTGAGGGTAAAGACATTGTGGTCACTCTTATATATATCATAGTAGTTTTCATCACTGTAGAATCTCCTGTATGTGACTCGTGAGTCTCCATGAACCATCAGGGTCCAGGGGGAGCCTGTCCTGTGAGGCAACGGCCACGAGCTGTCACTCAATATGATTGGCCAAGTGACGGAAAGTCTGGTTGGTAGAAATAATCTTCCGTAGTAAAGTGACTGTGGAAAGTGCCCAGGGAAAACCAACGCAGTGGCCCAGCACATTCCTACTAGCAGTTTGTTCAACTTTCCAACTCTTTCCGCGATGTGAATACAGCTGAAGTCTAACCCCACCAGCTGTGCCGAAGGTGCCTTTTATCACTGTGCACCCCTGGAGATGATGTCTTTTAACAGCGCAGATTTGTCTTCTCCAGGGGGGCTCCCGCAAAGTTCCCTTTGCCCCACGCATGCATTATGCACACACATAGTTGGATAAGTGACTTTAGGTTCAGTGATATAGTCCTGCTGTCACAGCCTGGAAGTCACACCTCATTGCTCCCATCGAGGTATGGGGAGTTACTTTTTAGTTCACAGGAGCAGGGGACAAGCTGACATCTTGGATCGTGTTCAGTAAAACTTTTGTTCAGGACAACGCCAAGCAGAACTTTTCACTTTGCAGAACGGACGTCATTGCTCCGTCACTGCAACATTTTGTCCTCTGTTGTGGTCCCGTTTGTGTCACAGCAGCGGCTGAGTTTTTAGAATACATAATGCCATCTGGGAGTTGTGTTGAACTACAATACACAACTAATTTCATAGGGAGATACGCTACACGTCCCTCCTTTCAGTGGACAGGTAAGAAAAGCTGATGAACAGCGGTAGATGTGGAGGAGACAGGGTCGTCAATGCAGGGCTGGACATTCTATGACAACTGTGGTGCCAGAAACGCTCTTTTATACAGGCACAAATACTTCCTCTATGTGTTACAGGTCTTTGGCTGATGGGAACTAAAAAGTTTTGTTTTTTATTCCGTCAAAGTTCAAATCTTAGAATAAAGATCTAAAGCAGCAATCATTTTTGACATATTGTAGTACAGAGAAACTCATTTGGAGTTGTGTTTCTCTCCACCGGATGAATGTAAGTTCAATATTCACTGTCCTTTGAGCTCTGTTTTGGTCTCCACCAACTACTGAGGGAAACATCTCTTTTTAGCATCGTGATGCTTGTCGAACAAAGACCAACGTCTCTGTGGGCTAATCACAAAGTATGATCTTTTTACTATACACACAGTCATTTAAACCCTTGTTGATATAAACTTTTGTATAAGCTGTAAGTTTTTGTTTTATAAATATGCAGTTGAAAGTATCCAATAGAAACCAAAATAACTTGAAACACATCGTCTTGGACCAGTCCTTGCAGCGTTTAAAAAAATACACAAATGACATAACATTAAGAGTACAAACTAAAATGTCTCTTACCTCGTGGCCCCGTGGATCCTGGATCTCCTGGTAACCCCAGACCAAGCTGACCCCGTTCTCCTTTCTGACCCCTGTACCCTGAGGACAGACACAACAAACTGGCTGAGCACAAAAACTGCCAAGATAGAAAGTGTGCGGCGTCAAGTTTACGGAGCGTCGTAGCACAGTTGGTAAGTTTAGTACAAATGCGACAACATGTAAAAATCCAACTGTCAAGATAACGATTCTTTGTATCTGTCCAGCGATTCGTACAGATTGGCTTCTTGATGATATAAATATCAACATTATGGAGGCAATGTAAGGCCTTCAAGTCTGCACTTATTTTAATAAGAGCAGCTTTGGTAGTCGATGTACAAACAGGCTACCCTGGAATCCCAGTTTCAATCCTAAACCTTTGATAATGAAAGACGTGCTGATATCCTGTCCAAAAATGGAAATCATCAAACAAGCCATCTGTACGTTAACGTTCGAAGAAGCAGGCGTTGCTGGCTTGTACAGCTTACGGTCAACAACAAGGCAACAAGTGCACGTCTTTGAAGGATTTAAAACAGAGCAGAGAGGCTTTTTTTCAATTGGAGCTCAGATATGTGGGTCACTTTGGAGAGTGAAAAGATTGATCTATTTTAAAAATCCTGTCAACATGAGACAACTAGACTCAGAGACGTAAGTCACTATGGGGGGGGGGGGGGGGGGGGGGGACATGCTCATAAAGCTTTTTATTTTTAATTGTTTCTCCACATAAATGTTTTGGTTGCTGCATAATTACCTCCAGGATGAAAGTAGAGACAAACACGAGGACATGCTTAGTCTGTCAAAGAAAGGCTGATGAGTAAAAGAACCTGAATCAAATCAAAGCATTTACACTCCTCTTCAAGGCCAGCAAGTGCATTGCGTATACCAATATGCACACAAACATGCTATTCAAAGTCTTTCTCACTCCATGCAGAGCAGGTACGTCTTTGCGGTACAGCAGCATACCAAGTATGAATTTGAGGGGCTGTGAAAATATTTCCCCACGAGGCACTTAAAGTAATGGAGTCTCAGGACCAGCGGTTGCACGGACTGCATCAGAAACATTGACAGGAGTATGAAGCATCGCACCGTCTGCCCAAAGGGGAAACGCTTCGACGCTTACATGTCAGAGAAAATCTCAGAAAAAATAGGCTTATGAATGCTCCAAAACAGAGTCTCAGAGAGAGAGAGGGAGAGAGAGGGGACTATCCACACATTGTCGCAATAATGAGACTTCTTTCAACACTCACAGAGCCTGGGGCATTCATTCAGGGAGGAGACGATCCATGAAGAAAAGAGCACTGTACCTTAAGCAAAAAAAATACTGAATAGCATACAGGGCAATAAGCTTGGGTGGCACACTGTTTTGGTGCACTCTGATAAATCGAAAGCACCATACTGCGTCTGCACTTGGTTGAAAACACTTCTTTTTTTCTTTTCTCGGGCACTAATGGACAAATTACGCTAATATAAAATATTGCCACAGAGTGGTTTTTCATGTTTGATTGATAGGGTTGCACCTGTTGTACACTGTTGTAAACAGTGTTAACAGGAGCATCTATTTATTGTGCCATGCCTTACAAAAGAAGAAAGAAAAAAAAACACCTTTCTTAGAGCAGCTGTTCCATCAAAGGCCAATTACTGAGGGATATTTACTGATATTTCCATATAGTACAGCACAAAGGAGAGCAGCTCTAAAGCACAGTTTTACAGTCTGATATAATAACAGACACTTTGTTTCAGTCAGTATTAATACATATACAGAATGCACTGAAATACACAATAAAAAATGAATGTTAAAACAACCAAAATAATAAATGAAATGCACTTAAATACAAGGACTTACATCAGTGAATCTTTTCATTACGCTCTCAAATGTTAAACATGAATAGAATGATAAATGAGCACTTAATAAAAAAACAGGGGAGGGAGGGAAAACAAACAAAAAAGAAATGATTCTCTTCAGCATGCCTCCTTATGGGTATTCTCTAACAGTTTGAGACTTCCACCCATGTGATATCACACCATGAGGAGAAAAAAAAGAATTCAACAGAGGGGTTATTTTTCTCCATAAACAATTCATTTCGGCATATTGGAGAAGAAGTCAAGTTGGATATTTCAGAGGAGCATAGTCTCCAGTCGAGGATGACGAGAAATAATGAGGAAATATTACCCCGAACTCTCTCCCCAGCTGAGTGCAGGCACAAATCAACAAAGAAAGAAAAATTAAGAAGTTGTTGAATTTTTGATTTATCAAGGGAAAAAAACTTTCCTCTTTGTTTTCAATACATATTTATTGCAAAGCTACATTATGAATCACCTATAAAACACTCTTTGGAAGCATAAAAAAATTAAACAAGCTGAACAAAATCAAAGACATGTGCAATGCAAAGGGCATTACCACAGCACGTATATTTATAGTCGAGTAGTTGCCTACTTTTACTACATTATTCATGAATGAAAGCAGCCTTTTATCATATAGCAGTGGGTTAAAGTGGTCTTGAATAATGTGAGGTAGATACAAAGCTCAAAGAGAAAAAAAGGCCAATGCAGTGGTGCTTTGATCCGCACCAACAACGTAACACACTCCCTCTCTTCAAAAGTTAAGACACCGTAGTTCTGCTGCGGACACAATACAATTCTAAGCAAGCTTGAGGTATAAAGACTGACCAGCAAACCATTAGTGCTGTAGCTGTCAGAATGTTGTATCAGTCTGATAAAGAACATCCACCCTTTTTCCTAACTATGCTCCTTTTCTACTTTAGAGGCTTTCTCTCCTGGAGTGAGGTATCAATACTGGGGCTCTTTCCTGTCCACATTGATAATGCTTTCTCTTATTCACAGCCAATTCTTCGTTTGTCTTCATATTTCCCCGAGAGCCGCTGTACACCACACTCCTGGCCTTTCCTCTGCTTCCCGCCCCTCAGTCTGCATTCATGTACGGGTCAAAGCAAGAGAAAAATACCCATGAATCCCCAAAATACAAGCTATATTGGTGCCCCCCCCCCCAACCCCCCAACCCCAATCCAGCTCCAATGTTTCATCATAACTCTTTAGAAACAGAAAAGCATCTTTAAATATGTGCTGCGGGCACATCAGTGCACTTAAACACCAATGAGGCGTGCACGTGTGGGTTTGACTACATATATAGATTATGATTACATCAGACAACAAAGGGTTATTTAAGTGTTTCCAATGGTTCTGAGCAGACAAAGGTTAAGAGTGTTATTTCTAATTCAGATTTCAACTGAAGTGGTTATTTTTCTGAGGCGGCGTTAACGTCCTGCAGTTCAGTTTGGCAGCCTGAGCTCTTACCATGAGGACCATGAGGACCAGGCTCTCCTGGAGGTCCTGGTAACCCGTCCTTTCCAGGAGGTCCTGAAGGCCCGTGGACTTGTGAAGCCAAGATCCCTGCATGCGTCTTCTGTGGCATAGCAGCGCTCGATAGCTTGTCTACAAGGTACGAAAATATAAGAATTCATATTCACAATGCAGAAAAATAAGGAAAATAATGAAGGTAGCGAGAAAAGATGAAACATTTAATTTGGGACAATTTGTACCTTCGAAGACCCTCAATACTTCATTTCTGATGAACATTTTAAGTTCTTCCATGAAGCCAGGATCACCCTGTGTGTGCAGTGGAGAAGAATAAGACCTCTTTCATTCATGGTTAATAGGCAGCATGAAAATCAAATTGACATGTATTTCAACTAAAAGACCCCGACTAGACACTTTGTGGAAACCCATCAGTGTTGAAAACAATGAGGAGAGAAAGGGAGGAGAGATTACTGCTGAAATTTCTCTTTTCTAACTCTTCAGTGAAATCCCACCTTGCATTGTAATATCACATCTGCGCCTCAAATCCGGCTAGAAATAAAATGGAGTCAGTCGGGGAATATTAAACGAGATATTATGACTCTATAAAGAGACTTCTTGGTGTTACTTTCTGTCCAATTCTTTAATAATGCACTCTGCGCTTAAGATATAAAGTATGCCTCTAAATGTATTATCAAGGCCGTCTCACTGTATAACAATATATACTCTGCCACACATTGTTTGAGCTTTTCCAGCATTGGCACACGGTAGTATTCTTGGACCTTGAATCTTTCCAAACTTTTTTTTTCATCTCTGCTGTGATTGTTATAAAACTGTTGTGACTCCGTACAGTATGTGTAAAACGTCTGTGACACACAGAGGTGTTTTCATTGCTCTGCGGAGCTCCAGGCACGCCCACATATCTCTGTCTTTCTTTCTGTCTCCATCTCCCTCCCTCTCTGACCTTCTGTTGCCCCTGGATGAGGAGTGGGAAGCGTTGAGCAGAAAGAGAACAGCAACCTCCCTTGCACAGCCTTGTTTGATGTTTCATGCAGAAATCTGTAGCTGTACCATTTCTTCCATGCAGGAACAGAACTTAGTTACACAACATCAGGATGGAAGTAGGCTGATGAAGGTTTTAATCATCTATGGGGAGGGAAAGTGTATGTTTGATCGGTGATATCTGCAAATTTACAAATTACCAAGAGGTTTAAATTCTCCAAATGTCCCGGAGAGCCAGTATCTCCTTTTTGGCCCGGTGATCCGATCTGTCCAAACGGGCCAGCGTCTCCTCCACGACCCCTCTCGCCTTGAACACCTCTTTCTCCAGGAATCCCCGGATCACCCTGCGGTAAAGAAGCCCAGACATGTCTCAGCGACATTTCCTGGCTGGCATAAGCTGCACCAACAATCACTGTTTTCCAGCCTGACTCATACACAACTGTATCACTTAACATGCTGTGCACACTGACCTATTTCTCCTAATGTGTCCAGTCAGTCACCTGTCCTGAGGTTCTTTTGCCAACTATAAAGCTAAAAGCCTCATTTTGCAGCCTCTATTTGCAATAGATTACTGCGTAAGTGTGACAGAGCTCTTTAAATTTGCTTTAAAATACAATAGGAAACTGCGCTGAGCGTTAAATGCCTTTATCTAGTGCTTACGTGCTCGTGGGGATTAGTCATATTTGTGCTGAAGTGAAGACTTTCATTACTATTCATCACAACCTTTTTTGTGCATTATAGTCAGAACAACATCTTTTTAGGAAACCAGGAATGATGCTACTTACACGTTCTCCTTTGGATCCTCTGTCCCCTGATGTACCTGTAGATCCCTTAGGAAAAAAGCAGACACACATATTTTAAGGCTTTGTTGTCGTAAAAGAAGACTCAATGTGTATCATCTAAATGATTGGGAAAATTAATTATGCTGACCCTGAAGCTTTTCACCCACTACACAGGAAGTATTGATGTTCAGTATCATCCAGGGTCACACATAATTCTACATTATTGTAATCTGTACACGTAGAGCAGAGATTTCTATTATTTAAAGCCACCATATTGGCATATTGCTCATATCTACAATAATATTTGAAGAATGTTCCTGTTGCCTGAAGAAAAGAAAAACCGTGAGCGAGCTTTTCCAGAATTACTTGACTTTGAGAAATGTACACGTTTCAGATGGATGTGCATTGATTGCTTCTCACTCAGCTCAGGTGTATTGCTTGTATAATATCTCCCTGTAACAGTGGTTCACCTTCTGCAATGTCATGGCTTCTCTGCATCACTCCCCTGCTTTCCAACCAGCTGCCTCTACTGTATGTAGGAGCTGGCAGAAAAAATACCTGCCTCTGCCTTCATGTCACAACATCCTGTGTCGTCCAATCCCTCCCTGTCACTCCTCATTGCTTCCCTTTACCGTGCTCACAGCAATACCCCTGGGGAGCGTCTTTGTATCAATTTCCTGCTGGATTACAAGAGCCATGCAAAAGACAATCTGGCATGATGTGGTTTTATAACGGGCATCTCTCCGTGATGCTGTTCTCCCCTGCCTGCTTTAATCTGCAGTACTCTGTATTCCCCAATGCCTAAAAGGAGGCTTAAATCTATCATCGTGCCCACTGAAATGTGCTTCCCTGAGCATTATATTAAACCTCATGGCAGTGTGCATGGAGTCTCGCTAGATGGGCAAAGCCACCTGCTAGATGGCACTGTTGCCCCACCAAAAAGCCAGGCACTATTGCAGAAAAGACATAAGGATAAAACTGAATAAAAGGGCTTTATGCAATTTTGATGGAAGAATATGAACTAATAGTAATAAGCAAACAATAGAAGTGATCATTAAGGTGAAAACAAATCTTGTAAATCAGAGAGCAAAACAGTAATTTCCATAGTCAAACCAGTTTGGTATTAGCCTGTTTAATGGGTTAGTAATGGCTATTCAGAGCAGATATGTTCTGCATGCTGTGAGCCCATTCCGTGTGATTATGAAGTAAATAATGTACAATATATTTGATAAGCTACCTAAAAGCAGACTTTGCTGCAGTATTTGTTTCAATTTTAGCCAGGTTTATCAGGCAGGAAAATGCATATTTAATCTAAGTATCTACTGCCCTCTTTTACAAACATTTTATCATTGCCTGGAAGCATTAACTGTATAATTAGAGTAAAAAGACAAAAAGTCAACAAAGCCTTAAATCTGCAGGATTTCATTTAGTTTTTTTTATCGTTAAAATCTCAAATATGCAAATAGCTTTAATGCACTCAGGATGCTGTAGCTCGAGGTGGGGGGATAAAAATCTGCTGTGCCATCTTTCTGTAGCTCTGCGGATGTAAAGCACTTTCTATAAGGGGATTTGCAACGTGTTCGCACAACTCACCTCGTATCCAGGAGTTCCATCTTTTCCAGGTCTCCCCTGCTCAAGGAGTGCAACACAAACAAAGACATTTTGTATTAGCCCCCACTTTCGATTGGATCAGCACTGTTGCACTCCTAGTAATCTCCACAGTTAATGAGATATCTCAACCAAGGGATAATGATCCTGATTGCTGTGCGAACACTGTTCCATTGTGCGCTTACAGGGAAAATTACAGAAACCATCTCTGATGGTAATTAGACGGAGGATTGCAATCATCTACAGGACAAGTGATCGCCAACATACATATTTATCCATATAGTCCTTGAATCATGCTCTTTTCTTCTCCCATATAAATGGTAAAAAAGGTGCTTTGGCTGCATTGAGTAGTGATTATATAGGGAAGAGCAAATAAAATTCCTGTAGCATTCTTACAGCAACACCTTGGGGTCCCTCGGGCCCTGGGAATCCTGTCTCTCCGAGCGGCCCCCTCTCACCCTGTCAGAGAACAGAGGCAGACAATGTGTCAGTCGGCAGTGACAAAGGAATGACGCATGGATTGACAGCTCAAAGAGAGTTAGAGGCTGAGGCTCACCGAATCTCCTGGGATCCCTGACTCTCCTGGAGTGCCGGGCTTCCCCTGTCAATCACAACATAGGAAGAGAACAGGCCGTGTTTGACAGGTCCTCAATGGTGTCGTATCTACAGAACCTCTGCAGCCTCCCCTTCATAATACACCAACCAGTCTACACACACAATCCACTGAACAGACCACAGGTGTATGTATACCCCAGCTCTTATTTAAAAGCAGTGTTGTGTTATGGGACTTCTGTTTTGATGGTTGTTATTCTGTGAGCTTTATGAAACATTATTGACTTGTTGCCAGCAGCAGTGTAAATTAATCTAAAGAAGAAGAGAAAACAAAAACAAAACTTACTGCAAGACCAAGCATCCCAGGTGGACCTGTCAAACCAATATCACCCTGAGAGAAGGATAGATAGATAGATGACATACACATAACATAAAGAATACAAATACATTACTGTCACCTGGGATTCTCACTGTTTGGACAAATGCAATGCAAAGAGGCTTCATTTTTAAAAAACTACTTAAAAAATTCACAAATATGATAAACTCCTTAAGAACTTAAGTCTTCTTCATATTTCAACAGCAAACACTTTGCATACATCACACCTTTGACAGTATTCCCCTAAAAGGATAAATTACTCTGAATGTCACAGAAACTGAAACGTTACACACACACACACGCACACGCACACGCACACGCACACGCACACGCACGTTGTATTGTTTCGTACTTGTAGCTGAATATCTCATTTCAGAAATACACTCTTTAAATGCTCTGTAATGAGAATGAAGTACAGAGAAAGCACTTTCCCTCACTTTGTAATCAGGTTAGGTCAAGGCAGATTAAATGCTTCTCTGAGTTGATACTGTTGCTTACCTTGGCACCGGGTAGCCCTTCAAGCCCGGGTAATCCCATGGCCCCTGGATCACCCTATGAGAGAAAAACAGTCGCTGTGTCAAGACAAAAAAATCACTACTGCTATAGACTAAGGGTTGTTCGTTCCCCCTCTTTGCGTTCCCCAATAGGAGGGTGAGTTTGGTGATGAGCTTCCTGGAAGGTAAATAATATCATTACGAGGCTGTCAGTAAACATTACGCATACAAAAAAGCAAATATAGATCAAAGCTACATAAAGGCAAGTGAATTAAATTCTGCTGGAGCTAAGACTGTGTACATTTCCACCTCTCCTGTCGATATTCTCGGAGACGTATTAATATTACCCTTCATGTGTCAATATGAAGATAATCCTAAAAGAACAATTCTTCAACCTGGGTGTATTATATTACATGATCTATGACACATGCTGCCACACCTTGTAGACTATAGATGGGATATGAAAAGAGTCCCATTTGGCAATCACAATCAGACTGGCTTTCTGCACTAAAAATAGAGGCCCATTCGCGCTGCTCGAGCAAGTGATGGCCTCTATCTACCTCATCTTGCTCAGGCTGCCATGGGAAATGCCATTACACAGAAAAGAGGGGCAACTGGTGCTGACATAGACGGATTGTGCAGGTAATTGTCACACATGTAGATTGTCATGAATAAGCGAGTGCGACTAAGGAAAGAGTGGGCCAGCCAGAGGATCAGCTGTGAGACGGATTGGGGCAATTCCACCACAGCACTGGAGCCGCTCACACAATTTATTAAAATGTCAAATTAGCATCCTGGTGAAAAATTACTGTGCAACAAAACAATAAAAAATGCAATTGGCCCCGTGAGAATAAAGAATTCAAGTTGATGGCAGACGCGTGGAATTGTTTCTATGTCTGCGTGGACTGTTTTCGAGCATCAGTGGGAGGGGAGGACAGGGACAAGTTCCCACTGGAAAGACAATATGGTACAACAGTTTCATATTTGCAGGAGACATGATCATTTTTTTCGCTGTATGTTGCAGTTCTACTGAGAGTGGTTAAGTGCTCAGGCTGGAGGGTGTATTGACTTATGTTGTAGAGAACCACAGAGACAATGATAGAAAGCAACTGGAAACTCTGACTTCTCAATGTTTTGGGCAGCACAAGAAAATACAAATACTTCATAAAAAGATATTGCAGAATGAAAAGCTTCAACTCACTGCAAATCCTTTATCTCCTTTGGAACCCTGAAAAGAGAGGAAAGATAGGACAGATTACTCCCATGAATGAGACAACCGCTACCGTACAAATCATAAATATAGTCTGAAATGACATGTGGCTACTGTATGTTAGTGTCATTCAAATTTATAGCAGTCATCATTGCTTCTCTTGTCTCACAATGTCTGTCTGTATATCACGCCTTACACGGTGTTATATTGTCAAGAAAGATTTAAGATGATCAGGATCATATAATCCAGTCTGGATGTGCTTTACAAACACTGGTCATGCATGTTTACATTGTCATGTCAAGAATTTCAGCATTTTTCTACATAAAAAGAAAGAAAAAAAGGAGTAACTGATACATGCGGCCTCTTGTCCCTCTTAACACCGATGAAGATGCTCTCTTATTGGTTGCTCCAGGGGAGCTGTTGGGCTGTGATAGATGCAGTACAGGGTGAAGCATCCTCAAGATTGAGCTGTGGTTCATGTGCATTGTGCACGGGGGGATATTGGAGTGTCTATTGTTTTTTGTCACTGCCTTTAGTGTTCGTTGTGGTGGATGGATCCCTGCAGGGCCTGTTAATGAACGTCTCCCAGGAGACTGGACAAGATTACAAACTGTGTGATAAGGCGAAGCAGGGGGAGCCGATAAGCAAATCGCCTCACTTTGGCTCGGTACCGTGCGGAGGGATGGAACGTCTAAGTCCATTTTGCATGTCAATGATGTTGTGTGTCCTGGGGCGGGTCCGAAACACCTGTTTGAGAGTCAGGAAGCCTCTTGGCCTTCACCAACCACTAGCTCTCAATGAACATGATGGAATGTGATAGGGTCTCAGCAGCCGGGATAACACTGCAGGGCTGGTCAGGTTGTTTGCTATTCAGCTCTCACAGGTTCTGTTACTCATGCAGTATCAGCATGCCTGTGTGCTAGCGTTTCTACACAATACACTGTAAAGGATTTGCTTCGGGCATAACAATGATTATGCTTACCGGAGCACCAGGAGCTCCAGGGGTTCCCAAAATAGCTCCACTGCTCTGAAAAGACATGTTTTTTTTATTTATGTTATGACTACATATTTTACAATGTCGGTCAAACACATTTTAACCACGAGCACAGATTATTTTCCGACGTGCATACAATAAATCACAATGCCATTATAGCCGAGTTGGAGACATTTGAAAAGTCTTTACCTGCAGCTTGTACAGAGCGCTCATCCCGTTGCCCTCCACGTAGGGTACACCCTGAAACACAATCAACAGTAAGTTACACCTCTCCTCTCAGAGACTTTCCTCATTGTTCTGTGAGTTTTAGGCTCGCTAAGAGTCTTTACACAACTGTACAGTAGGTCTGGAGCAGTTTTACACTGTTAAGCTCTTAAAAAGCTACATGAGAGAGATCAATAGCTCATTTGGTGAAAACACAAAGAGAGGGAAGGAGTGTGCGAGAGAGTGAGGAGTGAAAGGAAGAGGAAAAACAGAGAGAAGTAGACTTAATAATCCTTGAGCCAGTGGTAATTCAGAAAACGAGAGTATTTCTGAAATACAAAAGAGCACACTGATTAAAAGAGATTCGGGTATGAGAACTACCGGTAGGTAAGCTGGTCTTCTTGGGTAGTATAGAGTAGAACATAAAAATAGTGTTTTTCCCATGACAGATTGGTAGAGGGCAGCTATTGTAAATGTAGAAGGAGTCAAGGTTCTCATTTAGAAGCAAGCGGACGCCTGTGCCCTTTTCAGGCCACTGAGCCATCCCCTGTCCTCCCAGAGAGCAGTTTATGAGACCAGGGTGTGGGGGGTACTGCAGGTTCAAGGGGACGGCTGATGAATTATAGATTCGCCTTTGAAAGTGCTTACTCACTGGCCTTTTAAAGGGTACAAGAAGGAGTCTACGCCGTTGAGCAGGTCGCCATAATTTCATCATATTTGTGCTTGTGTGTCAGTTATGTTTTTCTTGTTACACTGAATATCCTTGGACTGTGCAATATATAAAATGCACTGATGGTCATTTGTGTAGGAAGAGGTGCCAAGCCAAGGCTTTGGCTTTAACCTTTACTTAATCATGGGAAAAGAATGTGTGGTTAGTGCTGAGAAAAACAAGTTGATTGAATTTTTTTCAGTGTGTCAAGTGTGTTGAATAGATGGCTATAATGATGTAGCCGTAAGTGAATGAAGAAGGTTAGCTTGTGTAACAAAGAAACAATACCATTTATTTAAGCGCACATGTAGGGCGACATGGAACCTATGACCTTTACGGAGGTTTTCACCATCTGGCTGTTGTTGAGGCACGAGGAACTTACCGGAGGCCCTGGAAGCCCTGGTATGCCCGGGGATCCTTCGTTCCCCTGCCAAAAACAAACCAGAGGAATTGTTAAACATGTCTGTGGAAGAGGGAATATCATTAAGCTAATCAAATTAAATCTCCGATTCATACACTTTGAATAGGAGATTTGATCCATTTGGAAAAAACTAAAATCCCTGATTTATTTTGTTTTTTTTAACAAATCTTTATCATTTTTTTATTATGGGAATTTGAGTCATTTTGTTTTTCATTTTGCCAATCTATGTTCAACATTTATGATAACTACGTTTTAATGGGGAAAAAACATACAGAAAATATATTTATAACTAATTAAATCTGAATACTTTGAATGCAAATAAGCAAATAAAGAGTTTTAAGTAAGTCAAATAGCGTTTACATTACTTTACTGTATATAAAGCGCATGAAGACCTACACACTACCTACATTATATAGATAAATGCTTTAAATAGTAAACAGACTTACTCTTTCTCCTTTTCCGCCTAGTTGGCCCATTGGCCCGGGTCTACCCATAAGCCCCTGCAAACAGAACAGCATCCTGTTTTAAGCATGAACATCAAAAAAAAGGACTCGCACATCTCGAGACACAGACCTGTAACTATAAAAAGGTACTTTGTGTCATAAAATAATGAAAGAGATTCTATATAATATCAGTACACATTAAGACAGGCTTCTTACCGGGGACCCTGTACGACCGGTCACACCAGGAAGTCCTGATACTCCTAAAGGCCCCTGGAGGAGACAAAGTGGATCACCATTTAAAAATATAATGTGTCACTATTGTAACAGAATATTTATCTTCATATTTTACAGCCACATTGGATTTACAGTATACAATTTTACATATGTATTGTAATTTAGTGGTCCACATTTCTTGATGCCTGGAACAGCTTTCTAGGACTCCATGAGCAAGCAGCGATCGCTGATGAAACTAGAAAAGTAGAGGCCAAACAAAGAAGGGTTGAAACTCTCTAACTTGTCCATCCTGGCTCCCTTAAAGTCAAGATGCAAGTACAAAAAGATGGATTTAGTCATCTTGTATTGTGCTTAACTTTAGTGGATCATAATATCTAATCTATAGATTCTTTGGCTCAAAATGAGACCAAACTTTTCTTCCGTTGTTTGTGCCATGACAAAGGCCAACATGTGGACACGAATGAACTAGGTAAGGCTTGTTTTCAGACTAGCCAATTGCCAGAATTGCCTTTGGCTACTGAAGCAGTTGTTGATCACCTACTAGCCGGTTGAGAGCAGCGAGGCGTCAGCGGTCAATAATGGCATAGAATTGGTTTTTCAAAAATTTTCCATGGGCAAACAGTCATAAATGAGCACAAAGACTATTAGGCTGATGGGTCCGGTAGCATGCGAGATTAGCATCGAACAGACAGAAAGACGCACACGCACACGCGCACACACACATTATCTTAACATTTACCCCACAGACTGAAGCTTGACACAGCACATAGAGCATGCACCTATACTGTAGAGAGGATGAATGACAGAACGTTTCTACTCACTGCAATGACTACTGGGATTATGTTCACATGTTCACATGTTCTGATCTTTAAAGCATCTCTGACGATGCAGAACCTGTGTTACATTCCATCATCTACATGCAGCATGTCTTTATTCATGTGTTCAGATGAGGCAATCCTGTACTGTTCGTCAGATGTCATTGCACATGTTTCTCTCAATGATTTCTTTTATTATTGAAAGATAAAAAAACTTCAACAAGGCTATAAAAACATGTTTTTATTGAGCCTATAAAATATATTAACAAGTCTGCCTGTTCATGAAAATCTCCTGCCATTGCAGTTCAATGCTGAAAGTTGACCTATGAAATGCTTCTCAGCTCCTCTAAAGAGTGGCTTGTTTTTTAATTAACACACACACACACACACACACACACACACACACACACACACACACACACACACACACACACACACGCACACACACACGGCAGGCTACGTTCTTTATAAAGCGGCTCCTTGGAGTGCAAAAGATAGGGCATAGTGCACACGCAGCACTGTGCATAGCTTTTGATGGCGTCTTTTGAAAACAGACTTTAGTAGACAGGCTTTAAGACGAGGCGGACATTACAATATATTTACATTCTTTTGAAAAAAACAAAATAAACACCTCAATGTCACAGTTACTTCCGGATGGTTAAATAACTACCCGATACATTTAGTTAGCTTCAATTTTTTTCCCTTACCTCATCACCTTTATCTCCCGTTGGGCCTGGGAACCCTCTCTCTCCTTTGACTCCCTGCAGGTAAGCAGAGCCCATGAGGGACGGAAACATGTTTTTCATCAAACAAGGAAAAAGGCCTAAAACTAAAGGCTGATGGGTGTGAACTTCAACATGTCTTTTCCCATCTTACAGCACAGGACTTGAAAATTGCATAGCCCATTTTCTGGGGTAGAACACTGTATCCATAGCAACAACTTGTGCAGCGGGCACATGAGAGTGCACAGAATGATATGAGTTGTAGAACAGCTGGTTAGGCTTCCAGAGATAATCCAAGAGGTTGTTCATGAAAAGCGTATGTCAATGTAAATCTCTATACATTAGATTGCACACACATCTTAATAAACAAATGATGTAATGAGTCATTCATTTAGATCCACACAAAAAATTCCAATAACAAATGTATCTTGTTGTCTTGTGAGTATATTCACTGCTGATATTTGCTTGCATCTTACCTTTGGGCCTTCTTTCCCAGGGTTACCCATGGGACCTCTTACACCAGGATCCCCCTGTATAAGATACAAGTACACAATGAATATAGGTGTAAGCACACATGCTCTTAAATGATTTATTAAGCAGCCCCAAGAGTGCTTTTAACAAGTGTCATGCAATGCAAAGTATCATTGTCACATTAACATGTTTACAGCATCTCTTCCAAATTGCCTGCCATGTTGATGAGTTACTTGTACCTTTTCTCCCACCATGCCTTCTACTCCTTGCGCTCCATTGGACCCCTTCTCTCCCTTCTGCCCAGGAAGCCCTGGGACTCTCGTCTGGCACACACTGCAGGCGTTCTGCCATGGCAGGCAAAGTAGGAAGCAAAAAGTGGTGGCACAGATAAGATTTTGTCAGTTTGAGCTGGAGCAGTGCATTTTTCGCCCTTTATTATGTCACATCCCCTGGGTGGAGGACAAGACCCCAACTGACACAAAGTGTTCTCTAAATGTCTGCAGAGCAGAATAATGTAAACCCACCAAGAGTGTCTCCAAGAGTGCCTCTCGTCTCGGTGAGCGGTGAACTTTGTCAAACTCATTGATTGTGACATTTAGGTGAGAATTTTAAATACCATTGTCCCTAATCCAGTCTAGATATAGGTACTGCAAATCCAGGAAAAAGCTAGGAGCTCTAAATTAGTGCGAGGCAGTAGAAACAGGTACAGTGCACCATTAAAAAGAAGCTGAGTCTGAAATATAAAATGGGGAAACAATCTGTACCTGCTTGTCATCTAATTATCCTCCAAGAGTCAAAGGACATGTTTTAAATAAAACTAAATAAGCAGAGGATTTACACATGAATGATAAGAGAAACAATAAGGTAATTGAGTGGAAAATGTAATTATTATGTAATTTATGTAAGTAATTTTGTCAATTTGTCATCGAGGTGCTATGAATGATTAGTCACGTAATGGCATTATATTTATTGTCAGAGTAGACATGCATTACAAATGAACAATTAAAAAGTGTTATTTGATTGGTGTCATGCAGGTAATGTTAGTAAGTAAGGTGACTAAACTGCTTCAATAACAAATACAAGTAAATCAGTAATTTGCATGGACTTTGATGGAAAACGGCCATTATGAAAGGTAACAGCCACAAAAGAATCTCAGGTAATAAAAACTGAAGGCTGAAAAGTGTTTCACATTACGCTTTGGACTCGCAGTCCCCGTGCAAATTCTGCATTTGGTCAGTGATTGATGAAAAAATTAGGGGCAATACCCTTTTCAGAGTGAGGAAATTAAGATATAAGCTGCAAGTCTGCTGGTTTTAGGGACAAGACTTCTTTCAAATCTTTGGTAAGAGTGTTTCAGCATTCTCACCAAATGATTTAGCGTTTGGTAATTGGAGGTGAAGGTTTAAGTGACAAGGGAAATCTACCGGAGGAAATTAAATTAAAGCATTTTAGAAGTAAGAGAAGTGAGAGGTAATCCTAAAGGCTTATTTTGGGTTTTGCAAGAGATCTGAAATACATAGAATAGTATGTTTAGCAGTGGTGAATACCAGGTTTCATCGTGGTTACTTACTATAAACCTATAGGCATACGAGGCCATGCTGTGCTCCCACATTTAGATATATAGCATATATAGCATTTTTGTGAATTTAATGCGACACAGATAAGCTGTCACTGGGTTATGGCCACACAGATGATTCAGCATTTTTTTATCTTCGATCTGCACTGGTGTTAATGTTATAACTGTATATCTGACATTTAAAGATTGTAAAGCTAGTTTAATTATAATAAGACAAACTCAATGGGTTGAATAACCACATTTTCCAAATCTGACCCTTGGTTATTGCTGCCCCATTAAGACTGATTGGTGCAGTATTATCACCATGCAGTATATTCATCCCCTACATTATATGTGTATGTTTTTTTTGTGTCCAGCATGCAGCATCCTCAAGCAGACAGAAACATATTTGGTTAGTGACACCAATTAATACCACAAAAGCTTTTTCACACTCGGGATGATGGCTGTGAAATGAACTAATATGAAATTCCGTCTGACTCTTCACATGGTGGGAGGAAGATTGCCACATAGCAATAATTTCTGCAAAACTGCAGAGAAGTAATCTCTGTAATAAATATTTGTGGAGATAATATTTACATTTCATTTATTTCTAAATACTTAAGAAATCCTTATCTTAATTGGCTTTAATAAACATGTTGTCATACTGTTGACTGTGCACCTGCAGTGGATGAGTAAGCCTGGATTTCTTTTCAGCAGTCATCCTGATGGAGGCACTCGAGGGCTTTTACTATCTGTCTTAACTGATAGCATCCATACATTAGTCAAATTGTACTCTTTCAAATGAAGAAATGTTGTTAATTTGTCCAACTACAAACCCAGGCACCCCTCTGCATGTTATTGTTTGTGAAAAGCTGTAATTATCATTACTATGAATATAAAATACCTTGAGTAATGCACTCATGTCTCCAACAATTGGCAGGGCAGTCTGTCAAAGAAAGAAGGGAAAAGAAATGTATGAAACATTACAACAGTCTTAATTTCAGAGCTAACACATCTTTCACGCGTTGGAAATATTCTGCCGTTGTTTGTTTGATACAACCGCGTCTGCAAAACTGCTCATCAATTTAGACGAGCATCTTAAACATCCTTTCACCACAAACATTTTTAACAATTTTTTGTTTTAGTGTTTCATGTTCAGTTTTTATCTGCAACGCTTGAAGAAACCGTTCAATAACTTTATTGTTGAAAGATTCCTCACGTCTTCAAAATGCTGTTGTTCTCTGGAGCTGAGGAAAACATTTTGAATTGCAGCCCATGTTAGAGGACAATGAATGGCTTTCATGGGTCTTTACAATGCATGAATATAAATAGGTTAAATTGTTACATTTAGAAGGCTTTGATGCAGCAGCGGCAAAAATAATGGTATCATACTCACACTACAGCTATCAGAACTATAGTTAATGCTGCTTCTTGAAACACATGAAACCACAAGAAGGAGATGAAAACATGTGCTAACAACAGGGTGCTGCCAATTTGTCGTAAACGGCAACATTTTCTTGAAAGTGATGTCCGAAAGTGAACAGCAGGACGAGCTGCTAATTACCAAAAAATTGGAGCTGCATCGTGAATAGTGACTTTGACTTTAGGGTTAGCTCAGTAGTTCTCATTGTTCTCATTGCAGATCAGTGATGCTGAACCGCAAAAAGCAAAAATTAGATATTCTCACTTACAGGTTCACCTGGGGGTCCAGCAGGTCCCGGGAGGCCTGGCCTACCAGAGGAGCCCTTTAATTGAGACAAAGAAAGGAGTCAACAATCCTCCTGGCTATTATATCAAACAGACATGCAAGGCTGTAGCTGTGCTTTCACACCCCTCTTAGCTGGTGGGGATTTGTGTCCAGGAGCCGTGATACATTGTACTTGTTCGTCTACAAGATAGCTGACATTCTTTTATGCTTTCAGCAATCTTTTATCTGCAGATATGTGACGGGTGAATAAGAGTGGAAGGACTCACTGATCCCACTTACCTCTCTTCCTGGAGCTCCAGGAGGGCCAGATAAACCTGGTGGTCCGCGAGGGCCCTGAAAAACACCTAGACACTAACAATCTTGCTCTGTACAACCAGATAACAACTTATAACCACTGCAGTGTTATTCCTATTGTAACATAATTTCAAACTGCTGGCGCCACAGCATCAACAAGCTGAACATCAGAAAAATAACATGTTGTTTGTGTGTTGTGGATTCAGAGATTTTCCCACATACCTCAATACCCGGCTTTCCCGACGGTCCCATGCGGCCCTAAAAACACATCACACATCTTGTTAACACTATCTGCCCTCTAGCACCCAGGATCCAATAAAGGAATTGTGTTAGACACCTTTTGCTCTATTGATTCTGTCTCCAACAATCCTGCATTTCAAAAATGAAAGCAGACTCACTCACAATCAAAACTGCGTGAGGTTCAAACTAGCGTTGCAGAGCACATATATATAAAGCTATATATATATATATATATTTATATATATATCTAAGACAAAGGCAGAGTGCAACACGCCAGCACCTCACAGTGATGACCAGCGTTTTCATCTGAGAGTGTATTTAAAGAACACTAATCTTGGTATTCAAAGAGGATCTCTTTCATTGGATGCCTGAAGAAAAGAATCGGAAAGCATCGTAGTTTGAACCGAGTAATGAATGTGGGAGATGCAGACCAATCAACATCATACTCACAGGCGAGCCTATGATATTCTCCCCAGGTTCGCCTTTTTCAGCATGGTCTCCTGGCAATCCTGGGACACCTCTCTCCCCCTGACAAAATACAAGGGAGCAGTCAGTGAAAGTAATTACAGAAGTCATGGAGAGCTGCCGCACTACATGATCATTAACTATTTAAATTCTGCCAGAAGTCATTTTCCCTTTATGTTTTGCCTTTAAGTAGCTTTTTCAAGAATAAGAAACACAATGATGTCCAAGGCCAATGGCATGCACATGTTCATTATTTATATTAACTTGCGAATGTGTTGGGATACACAGTATGTTTAAATGTTAGATACATTTTTTTCATGACAACAAATTTGATAATTGGGATATATTAGGTGCATTATTTTCCAAACCTGCTAGCAAACTTGATATCATGAGAAAACTCTACTACAATTTAAAAGTAAGCACATACAGTACGTGGGCGTTTTGGTTTCATGAAAACTAGTTAGTTAGTTAATCTCGAAGATCTCTTTTGTTCTCTTTGGCGGCACCTCTGGCGATAAACAGTAATTACACTAATCTCAGATCCAAACATCCCGTTTGTGATTTTTCCCGGGAATGTCGCCACAGAGACCCAGTTCCTAATAGTGCAAATGCAAGGGCTTTATCAGTGGGCCATAGGCTCAATCAAGACTGTGGTACCTCATTTGGCAATGTTTAGTGAGACATATAGTTAATGGGAACCTTTCAATCTGCTTGAATTGTGAAATTGTGGCATGTGCAAATGAACGATGTTCGGCTTCTATTCATGTTACCAGCCGCCGGAGATCCCCACTCATTTGCCGATTTGACTTTTACCGGCAGAAGGATGTCGAACATCGTTCATTTGCAGGTGCCACCAACACAGCCGGTTTAAACTCAGCAAAGTTTCCCTTTAAATTAAAAAATGTTCTATTACATAACATTAGTTTAAAATCCATTCAAATGAACATATTTGGAATGAAGTCTGGCAATAAAGGCTGAGACATACACTAACGTAAACTGTACCTGAACATGATAGTATTAACAGTATTAACTTAAAACATACACACTGTAGTTGCAACAAATACCACTGATCTATGTGCAGAAGTTAACACAATGAGCAGTTGAGCTTAGGTCGGGTTGTGTTGGTGTTGCTCCACCACCACAGTGCTTCTTACCTTGGGCCCGCGAGACCCTCTGCTTAGAGACAACCCATCGCTCTACAAAACAACAGGAAGAAGACATCAGAATAGGGATTCACTGCACATTCATCAGCAATTCACTTTGAGACCCGAGGTGCAGCCCCAGAAAGCTGTTCTAGTGCTGGAATGTAAACAGGGATATTGAATCTGCACGAGCTACACTCCACACTGCAAACAATCTGAACGCAGCGTCGCATTGTGAGCTCATGTTTGTTACTTTTTACAACATTTTGAATAGTTTCTGTGTACACAAGCAGCCTGATAATGCCCTACCACAGAGAAAAACCTTGATTGGAATTGAGACTACTGTAAGCATTATTTACTGTACAGTTCTGATGAGACATTGATTTCTGTGGTCAGCATGTATCCGTGTTACAAGTCCTACATTGCACAATGTAAATTAGCTGTGCAGAAGTTGGATTTGAACTAGCACAGCAGTTTGGGAAGTGCAGAACTTTTGAGACTAAAAATATGATCCTATGACTGCAATTCCTTTTTGTTCTAGTTACATTACACATTATGCACTTGCACTCTGCTAAAACAAAACCTTTATATCAGTACTTGAGAGTAGAAGGAGATTGTTAATCTATGCAAATAATAAAATAAATTAAAAGGCTAATTGCTCATTATTCATTTAAAGGCAAATTCAATAAAGTGACGTTCACTTCTTGAGCAGGCTGACTCAATAAAGATCCTCAGACCATCTGCAGTAACTTGTGTTTAATGCTTTTTTCCTTTTTCTTCGTCTTACATAACAAAGATCATAACATTTAGAGGATCCATTGTCCTCCAAGGCCTCTGAACAGAGATGGATCTATGCAGAAGGACATCCTCTGGTAATGATAAATAGCTCTCTTTGTTTAGCTTTTGAACTATGAAACAACACGAGGTCATTGGCCTGCTGTAGAGATCTCTCCCTTGACACTTACACATACATATATTGCCCTCTTTTCCAATCCCAGTGCTGGAGTACATTAAAGAGGTTTAAATACTTCTGCCTGAATGCAATCTTTCCCTTATTACTGCTCAACTGACCACACTACCCCTTGCTTGATTAGTAGGTCTGAAGTCTGGCTCAATGTTCACTTCAGCGTTTCCACACACACAAACAAACATGATTGTTTAAAGCCATAGAGCACTTGCCGGTGATTGAGGAGTGCAAACGTCGTCAACCAGGACTGAGGCTGCACATGAGCCGATTTTTGGGGATGCTATAATGAACATTTCTAAATGTAAAGCCGTGTCCATAAAAGAGAGTGCTTCAACAGCAATAAGCTGCAAAGTGGGAGGATAGGTGATTACCCAGGCTGGGGTTATCCAGTGGTGGATTACTTAATGGCATTGCATCTCCATAATGTCATGGCAGCTAGGAAGCCAGAAGAGCTAGTTTCCTGTACATGTCTGCTGCTGTTCCAGCTGAATTTCTGTTGAATTGCTATTTCCCGGTTGTACACAGTTTCTACTTTTGCGTCCTGTGACTCGAAGGCTGAAACCAACAAGGTCAGTTGAAAGTTAGTGTCTAAACTTGATATGGTACCCACCATATATCCAACTCCAGGCTCACCCTTAGGTCCCTGTGGCCCTATCACTGCACCAAAGTCCCCCTACAAACAGAAAGAGAGACAGTAGTCAGAGGTTTCTTCCTAGACAACATTTCAGTCTGGCTGTGTCATCTCAACAATGGAAAGGATGTGCTGTATTACACTCCGGGAGGTGAACAAGGAAGAGTCTGGAGGCTGAAGCAGGGGCACACAGCATTTACCAGAATCATTTTGTACATCAATACGTACATTTACACTGATTGTTAGAGGGGACAGCTTTTGGCACTGCATGGACCCTTACAAAACCATCAAGTTTGTAGGCTGGAAATTGCTGCCCACAAGGCAGAAACAGCAGCATCTGCTTTACGTTTCCTGCCTCAAATATATTTGGTGACTCTTGTCATGGATACAAGTTTCATGTTACCAAATGAGGAACATTTCTTCATTTTTATTTATTCCCTAAAATGAACTTGCACTATGCACTTTAGTGCTTCAGCGCTATTGTCTTTTAGCAACGCAAGTGGTCAGTTGGTCAACCAATTCTGGTCTCAACTCAGATGGGTTGCGCTTAAATTTTGTAAAAATATTTTTGGTCCCCCGAGAATGAATCCTACTGACTTTGGTGATCCTCTGACTTTGTCTTTAGCGTCATCACTAGATATTTTCCCAATACTTCAGTTTATACTCAAATGCCTGAAAAGCTAAAGGCATTCCCATCAGCCTCAGCTATACTTTGCCTTGAGCACTAATTAGCAAATATTAGCATGCTAAAATGTTAAATTTACGATGGTGAGCATGATAAACATTATCTCTCTGTGAGCATGTTAGCATGCTGACGTTAGCATTTAGCTTAAAGCATCGCTGTGCCTTAGAACAGAACAGAACAGAGTCTATTAGCCTATTAATGTATCCACAGAGATGGCAGGAGCTAGGCCTCATGCTCTCAGGCTAAGTTAAGATCTTCTGGCATCAGATTCATATTTAGCGTACAGGCATTGTTTGTTTTTTCATATTTATCGACTACCACATGAATGTTCAGTACAGCAAAGATGGCAAAGGAGATGTGAATGGATGTAGGAGGCTTAAACACTTTAGGTTTCATTTCTCTGCCCTTGCGTGTAACACAGTGACTCCAGTGGGTGGGGAGTCTTGTGTACAGCTTTGTTTATTTTGACAGGTGAAAAACCCTATATGCATGTCAACTGTACACTTTTCCACTTTCACTGCGAGAAGGAATTTATTTACAAATAACAGAGTAGTCGGAGGCATCCGAGTCTGGAACACAAAGTAACAACACGATTGAGAAAGGCAGGCATGGCGAGTAATCTGAAAGGTATATTCACAAGTTGTCTCGCATGTTCACCCTGTGATAAAACATCATAGCTTCATATTTGTCTGTTGAGGTGAGAACTTGATTTGAAGTTTACCTTTTCTCCTTTCAGGCCATTTCTTCCAGACACCCCTGACTCCCCTGGCGAGCCCTGTAAATAGTGGTGAAAAGAGATACATCT
The DNA here is from genome assembly GCF_900634415.1 of Cottoperca gobio. Lineage (NCBI taxonomy): Eukaryota > Metazoa > Chordata > Actinopteri > Perciformes > Bovichtidae > Cottoperca > Cottoperca gobio. Next base: position 11,487,176 of record NC_041369.1, read on the forward strand.
ATCACCAGGCCTTCATCTCCTCACACACATTTATCTCCTCCTCCTCACTGCTTCAGCAGGCTGCCGTGTTCCAACATAATTTCCCTTAGCCAGGATTTATGAAATGCCTCTTTTCCCTCCCTACTTTTGAGTAAAGACAGATGCTCATTACTGAAGCAGGTGTGGAGAACAGATTGAGCCTCTGCCTCCGTTCCTGGCATAAAGCGCTAAGATTTGCCTCTTTCCACTAATTAATTCTTAAATTTGATTACTGATCGTCTGTGTAAAAATTCTGGACTCTCCCTACTTCCTCTCTGTCTGTTGAGGTTTATCTGTTTATCTCTATCTTTCATTTTGGCAGCCTGAGTTAGAGAGAAGAGGATATGGCAAGGTGACAGATAAGGCAATGAAAGAAAGGAAGGCTTGACATGAAGCGCTCGTGTTTAGCGCCAATATACTTACTGGCTCGCCTGGGAGTCCTGTGAGTCCAGGCAGGCCTTGCTTGCCCTGGCAAAACACAAAGAAAAACCAATACTTTGGGATATTTTCTCCTTTTGTTTGGTGGAAGAATTGCCTGGGCTTTCAAATGTTACAGCCCAGTCAGCTTCACTGTGGACACGACTTTCGAGAGCATTTCAAAAAGCAGTGTAGTTTAAGTGGCCCCCCCCCCCGCTACCTTTTTAATAACACCATGGATAGTTTCATAGCAATTACTGTACTGTATGCCGAGGATATCATCACGACTGAGCAGCAGTAGGTCTGCACACACACACGCATGTTATTTCAAATACAAGCTTATATGCCGGCTATGCTGTCGTTCTAGATAAGCTCTTTATATGCATTCACCATTACAACTCATTATTTGTATCATCTTTGTGTATGTGGATGAACTGAACGATCCACATATTACCATGGAAACTGAGCTTATGTCAAACGATACAGTCGAACTAAGTGAAGGAGGACACAAGTGTTTTCATGCTTACTGATTAAGTATCCTCAATGGTAAGAGTTTTCAATGAGTTGGTTTACAGAGAATGCATTTAGAATACTTGTGTTAACGAAGAATTAGCTTGTTGAAAAATTGTAATATGCAATTATTCGTTTGCATTCATCTCTCAAATATCCTATTCTGAAGCGAAACTGTGAATATAGCGGGATGTTTACATTTCCTCCCAGTTCTATGAAAGACCGATACTTAAGTAGACTTTGTCTCACAGTTGTTTATGTTCAGCGGGCTGTTATATTTCTCCGTCTGACCTATTGTAAGTGGCACAGCTGACATGAGAGAAATACAAAGTCTCACCTCCGGTCCTTGATCTCCTTTTAGTCCCGACGGCCCGATGGTTCCCTGTTACAGCACCAACAAAGGGTGAGTGAGAGCCAGTTATGGGGAGGCAGGAACATGGAGGAGAAAAACATTAGGCTTGTCACAATAGAATATCTAAATTCAAGACACAAAAGTTTGCCGAGACATAGAAGTCAACAGAAAGGAGTAAAGGTGGAAGATAATTACTGTAGTTTGTCATGACAAACGTTAGGCTCTCTGACAACAGCTCAAAAGCAAAAGAAAATGGATATCTTTAATCTCTGGCAGGTTATAGCGTCGCTGTCTCGCTCAGGACTTACTGTATGTCAGAGAAAGAATATTTCTACAATAAAAAGGGCTTTGATCACCAATCTGTGTGCTCTTTACATACCTACCCTGTTGTGACACTGCGGAGGGCTACACAGAGTGATACTCAATGGACATATAATACTTTGGAGCCTTGTTTTGTTGGAGGTGGATATTGATTCTCAAGTTATAGTGTAAGTACTAAGTCTTCAACAAGTTACCTTGAAGCCTTGCAGCCCTGGAGCTCCTCGCTCCCCCTGTAGAAAGTAAAGGAGATAGAAAATAATCATTTCTCAAGACGTGCAAAAAAGAAAATAGTCTGATGACTGGGTAAGGCAGGAAAAAAAGGACCTTGGTGAAGTCATCTTTCACATTGTGTGAAGGTTAAGAAATTGTGTTTCCCTTGTTAAGTTTGCTTCTTTGTTCTGGGAATGTGAATACAATGAAAGCAGGAACTGTATTTTATTATATTATTAGGTACACATGGTCCAGGGTTTATTTTTGATGCCTGCTACGTTACAGCAAATATTCTTTCATTTGCAGATTCTTATATCTCTACATGTCATTTATTTTTCATTTAGCTGACAGTCTTTTGATGTTTGGTCAATAGCTGCATCAGTGGGCTTCGTAATCTGCTCGCCTGAAGTAGATAAATGTGTTGTTTTGAGGTTTAAGCGACACCTCTGTGCAGCACAAAGACGACATCCAACTCATCTGCACAGCAGGTGATGCTCACTTGTTCTTTCGGAATCAAATGTCAACACTGCTTTTGTTGATGTTACGTAAGAAACGGAAAAAATATTTCTCACTTGTCAAATATTGGATGCAATGAAAAACAGATTTGTCATTAAATGGCAGTAAAAGGTAAGTAAAATGTAATATATGTTTTATATATTCAATAAACATTTGATTACTAGACGTTGGATGCGATGAAAACTTATGGTTTCTTACGGTTAAATTATCTTTACTGAGAAATAATAATAATAATGTGGGAAACAGTTACCTCAGCTCCCTTTTCTCCCGTTTGGATCGTGTCCTCCTTCATTTCATCCTCAAACACAAGAGAAAACAGACTTCAGAATCTGACTGAAGAGTAACCACAGATACAATACTACAACATTTCAAGTGTTCTGATATAAATAGCAGCTCACAGTTCCAGAGAGCTGTCTTAATCCGTGAGCGGTCATCACCTAGAAGTATTGAAAAAGACAGTGTTACCTAAATTGTCTTCACTGATCTCCCAATCACTACAAGTCAAAGCTACTGATTGTTATTAAAGGCAGTACAGAAGTACAGAACAACTTTCTCTTGATTCACAAATACATAATAAATCATTATCTCGATAGAATGTTTTTATATTTCTTTGATATCTTCAGTAAAGCCAAGAAATTGAGTGATGAAGCCTCGAGCAGAGCCTTCTACAACAAAAAGAAATGGGGTGAAAAGGGGAAAGCCGAGGCGGACTGACGCCTGGTACTACTATGGAGGAGAAATGTCCACATTTAATCCTAAATCAAAGCAGCTATTATTACTAGGATTCAAAGTGTTTCTACAAAGCTACTTAATCCTCATATCATTCTTTGTACAGGTTACAAATGATTTGAAGACCTGGCATTTAACAACACAGCGGATCAGAATACAATCTGATACCACTTGATCAAATACAAACACAAGTGTAAATACACCCGGGACATATTGTAGATTAATTTCTGTTCAATGACCAAAATAGTGACAGAAGTGACCACATAGACCACAAGTATATACATGAATGCACTCCAGTTACCTGCTGGATTTGTCCACTACACTCAAAATAAGGAAGTCGTCTCTAAAACGCTGCTTTAAGAATGGCCACACTCATCTTTTAAAGCGTTCACACACCAGGGAGAGGTGGAACGGTGCAGTCTCTGAGGATAAAAGTGATTGTTTCAGTTGCTCATAATCTCATATCCGCGCTCACACTAGACACATGTATTAATAGCAGGTGGCACAGGCCCATCTAGATACAATCTGGATTTGGAGATACAGAATACAGTGTTGGTGTAAACTGCACAAAAGGTTTTAAAAATAGAGGCCGATGTATAAAGCCCATTGTATTAAAAAGTGAGCAATCTAGAATCCAAATCTAATTATCTGTAATCATCGCAACTCATTTACATCTAAATTTCCTCAGGCCCTTAGTGTTGTGTTAACCACATGTTTTACCCCCGTATGCACTTAGAACCAGTTCAGTCTTGGGTGGTTTGAGCATAATGATAAAAGAAGTGAAAGAAAATAGAAGCAATCTTTGGACTGAAAGATATCCAGATGGGGTAAACTTTGGTGCAGAAAAAATATTGATAATCCGCACAATAGATAAAGCTCCCATGAACATTTATTTATTTAATTACCACCGGTGACGTTTCGAGCATCGAGCTCTGCTTTATACACATTTTGGTGCCCCCGTGGCATGTTGTCTTCGTCCATCTGTGCAGGTGCCTTTGTTTCCGGACTAATGTGTGCCAGTGGGGCCCTTCGAGAGTGTTGACTGTGATTAAGGGCTATTCAAATAAACTTGACATGACGCCCTCCTTCCGCAGCAATGGTTAAAATAACCTTGAGTAAGGTTCTGAATCCCATACTGCCTCAGCGGACTGTCTGTATAATCAATCAACATTCAACCTGCAGTCACTCACAAAAACAGCTGCTGACAACTTTCTTGTCTCGGATGCTTTACTCAGTTCCATCAGTTTGTGACCAGATCAGACATTTCTGCCAGATTCGTTCCCCAGAGATGTGAAATACTGCACAGAACATTTTACTCAAAATAACTTGGAAAAACAGATTCAGTTTAATAGATTATAAAACTCTATTGTAAAGCCACACTGGCAGCAATAAAAACAGGACAGTCTCTAAGATGAAAAGACTGGTTTTGTCACTTTAAGGGCATTGGGGGGAAGGGTTGTCTGTGCATGCCTGTAAGCTCACTGCTCCTCCCCGTCACTAATAAACAGAGGCACACGAAGGTTTATGAAGGGAAGGTAATGATCCAAACCCTCGCTTCTGCTGTGTAAGGGAAATCAATGCTTAACTGCCAAAATTATCTGCCACGGGGAAGCAGAGAGTACAGACATAGACGGGGACTAAATATTCAAACAGCCTCATTTATCAAATGACGAATGTTTCCCCCTCTGCTGTGTGCTACAGAACTGTATACATCTCCTATATCCTGGGTGGGCCATGCCTCACCACACAACAATGAACACAGCTGACTATTTACGTTTTGATAGAACATTCCTTTATCTTGCTCCCCCAGTTGAAATCAAATGTAGGGAAAAAGAGACAACTATTACAAAATAATTGCAAAGCAAGAACTCAATGTTTTGAACAGCCATTAAAACCGCCTACATTTGATATGTGTTATTATTAAGAGACTTTTTGTTGGGTAGACAGAAACCAATGAAACCAGCGGAGGGTGAGCAATATTTGTTCGCTATATAATTAAGTTGTCAAATTTCCATATGAATCGCCTGCTAACAAGCAACGAGAACGAGAATAAGAATGAAAGCCATCAGACTTTGTTTCCAAGCTAATGTCTGAAGCCTTCAGAGGCTCAATATGCAGCAAGTCTTTGGAATAAAACCAATTAGAACAGAGTCATTTAAAAGTCAAACCCCTTACTATGTGACACCTCCAACACCGTGTTTTCATGTGGCAGTAATTATACTTTAATTTCTATTTCTTCATACATAGGGTATCATTGTTGCAGCATGTCTTTGGAGTCTTTACTGACCCCTCGCAGACTTTAACTGATTTGTCACAGTGTGTTTTTCCATTTTGAAACGTGTGAGCAACGAGTCCTATCTTCCCAGCGCCACCCACCCTGTGTCACCTTCAGCGTACATCAGACAGTCACCATGACGTCAGGGCTTGTCTGCTTTTATCTGTTTCTCCACTAGTGTCATCCAACAAAAAATCCTTTTATCATAATTTACAATTATGAACATCATAAACAGGTCATGTCCTGCATGGCCCCCATTAATTCACACTATAAAGATTTTTTTGTTCAAAGCTAAGGATTAGGACATCAGTGGCTGATGGCTAGTGCAAATGTGTTAATGTGATACGAGATAGGAAAAGGAAACCGCAGTTCACAGCTTTCAGTGCAAGTTATTTTGTACTTTTTGTTTTTGCTGTGACATTACTTTAAAAAAAAAAAAGAAGAAGAAGAAGAAAAAAAAAAAAAAAGAAGCAAGAGCTCGCTGCCAAATATCCGTGAGTTCATTACCTGAAAAAAAAGAAAAAAAGGAAGCTCTTCCTTGGAGAAATTCTGCACGACTTATCTCAACTGCCTTGAAAATGCCTTTTATATCAACACTGATCCACTGTTTTCGAAGAGGAAAAGAATTTTGATTTCTTTTTTTAAACTTCATTTAAGATAGAGAGAACATCTTGGAGGCTTGTCAAAAAATGGGAATTGGTTACAAGATGACATGGCTCCATGTGTGACGTGTGACAGCAAAGGGAAAACACTGCACTGCTGTAGCTTTCACCTCCCTGGTCTCCACGTTTTTAATTGTAGGATGTGAAACCGCTCACTGATGCGCAGACATTTGAAAAAGAAATGTCACGTTGCTCACAGAGAACAATGCACTGATGTTAAAATACTTTATTCTGGTCTTAGTCATCCAACATGGTGTGTCTTATGACAAAACATTAATAAAATGTCATACTAACTGACAATGAACGCTATTCTTTAAGGTGGGCTTTCACCATTATATTGTACTTACAGGACCAGGAGGACCAGGAGAGCCAACATCACCCTGAGAATACAACAGAAACATGATATCAATCACTACATAGAAGAGACTGAAAGCCAGAGACACCAACAGACAGCGAAAAAAAAAGAATACATAGCATAAATATTACACTTGAGAAACTACTTCTGAAAAGCAAGTTGCCACAGGTGACCTTGAGCAGCTACATCAGTAGTTTTTGGAACATCAATACAGGAGGCAATAACATGACCAGACTGCAGATAAGACCGGCTAACTCAAGTGTTGTGAGAAGAGCAGTCAGATGAGTGGAAAGAAAACATACTTCAGTGTTGTGCACCGTGTGTGTGTGTGTGTGTGTGTGTGTGTGTGTGTGTGTGTGTGTGTGTGTGTGTGTGTGTGTGTGTGTGTGCGTGTGCATGTATGTATATACATTTAAACCGTGTATAACCCTTTTTAATAGGCCTATTGGGTGCTCCAGGGAACCATATAGGGTTTTAATTGTGATGCATTGCATTGGGAGCCTCCATTCTTCCATTCATAATTTAAAAGCTACAACCTTCGTGCATTTAATAAAACAAGAAAACGCAGCACAGCATCTGCGTTTTTTATACAGTAATATAAACAACTAAAAAGCACTTAGAGAATACATGCTGTACCATACTAAGACTACACATTCCTTTCAATGTGTAATTTTAATAACAGAAATTTTTAATCCCCATCTGGATCTGGAGGGAAATTCACAGGCCGATAGACAATCATCCTGAATTTTGGAGAATATCTAAAACACTAGCAAGATAAGAGTTAAGGGTTTAATTAAACAAAGGGTTTTAAGCCATGCTCGAGGCATGGCTCTAGGGATGGCAATGTTGCTCGGTCCATCGCTTGGGTCCAGACTGAAATATCACAGCTTGATGGATTGCCATGACATTTTGTACAGACAGTCATGGTTCCCAGAGGATGAATCTTCCTGACTTTTGTGATCCCTTGACTTTTTCCTCTAGCGCAACCATGAGATTGACATTTTTTTTTTTTTGTGAAATATCTCAACAACTTTTGGATGGATTGTCATGAAATCTGCTACACTATTGTTCCCATACAATGAATTATAAAGTATTTGGTGATCCTTTAACTTTTCATTTATATCTTAGTATCTCAAGATGTACTTGGGAGACAAACAGTCATAATTCCTGTATCCAACCATTTATCCTAGTACTACATGGTGGCACTTGACATATACAACCAAAAAAGGATGTGTGTACACACACACACACACGCACACACACACACACGCGCACACACACACACACACACACACACACACACACGCACACACACACACAGACTGTCAACAGCAAGAAAAGTATATGAATCAGGCTTTCATGACTTCAAAGACCCTCAGATGATAAACTGGCTGTAAGAAGATAACCAACTCAAAAGGTTTAACCTCTTAGTTCTGGTATCATACCAATTATATTGCTTGAACCTCCATAACCTCTTTCACCGTTTTCCTCAGTTCCATGCACGCACGCACGCACGCACGCACGCACGCACGCACGCACGCACGCACGCACGCACGCACGCACGCACGCACGCACGCACGCACGCACGCACGCACGCACGCACGCACGCACGCACGCTCCGCACGCACAGTCTGAGTCCCAGGAAGCACAAACAATGGGAATCATCATGTATGACACATGACATTGATGTGACTCACTTTTTGTCCTTTCATCCCGCTGGCCCCCTCAGCACCTAGCTGACCCTGTGGGAGAAGGCCTTGGTTAATGACTGTGTAACACGATGGCATTGTAAATGTCACTGCAAGAAAATACGTACAGGGTCTCCTCTCTCTCCTTTCTCCCTAGTCCCCCCCGGGACTGCAGACTCACCCCCCTCCACCTGCATGTGCAAAGAGCAGACATCATTGACAGTGACTGACAGCACGGGCAGGGCAAAAAGACAGAAAGCTCAGAGAGTAAAAGTTAGGCAAGGGCAGACGTTATGAATGAGTAATCAGAAAAACAGTATTGTGTCATCTGTAATCATGGTAGGAAAAAAAAGGAAAACACTGTGGGACTTTATGATACTATGCTGTTGACAGTCTAGAAGGATGATGATAAACACAAGCCCCTGTTGCATTGCAGCACGTTTCCACGTTAAAATCATTCCCCTGTCTGCCAATAGATGGCACTTGATGACTGCCTGAGAGCTCGAGTGTTTTTAATAGGATTTCTTCCTGTCAGGTATTTGGAGAGTACTCTAAACATAACTGTAAAACAAATGAACTTGCACCTTGGTTAAGACACACAGTGAATAATTAATTAAAAAGATTTGTGATGGAATATGTTTTATATACATGTACACAAACTTCTTAAAGCCTCAGCAGAAGACTCATCATACTGTATGTATTTCCCAAGCTATCTTTGCCAGCCGTTTTTACCTGCACAGAGAGATGTGTGGCAAAACCTTTACCAAATGCATCTGGAGTAGCAGAAATGCATTGTTTCACATCTAATTAATGCTCATCTGTTGTGATATTTTTGTTCTTTTCCAAACGCACACACGGAGAACAATGAAAAGAGCTTTTTCATCAAAGATTATTGTTCTTTTGTATGACATGTGTGCAGATTTGCAGGCAACAGTGGAGATACGACGACATTATGGAGCATCTGTTTAGCAATCTGCGAAGACAGAGAGACATCTGAGAAAGGTTGCAGTATGTTTGCACACTCCTTAGTGGCGCCTGGACTCTAACAAATAATAATTGACATTCTGCCCCTCCCCCATGCCTTCCACTCGCTTACGGCATCCGCTGTGATACCATTCATTTAATGAGATATAGTCACTCTTTCCTTGTCCAAATTATGAGCTGTTATTAAGTCAGTACACTGCTGCCATGTATGAACAGATGGATTGTTATATTAATATTTAGGCGGAGAGGATGACTAGTGGCAAAATTGACTTTGAGTACTAATTGAATTCTGTTCAGCTTTATCAACCATATGGGAACTTGTCATTTTACCACGATAATCTTATCATAATCTTATCAATTATATCATTGTTGGCAGAGGACTTTTTCTCAACAAAGGCCGCTCACATTACACTATCTGTCTTACAGTAACTGTAAAACACATGCTATACTGTACACAGAAAATGCTTTCTCACTGAATTAAGACTTAATGTAAATCATATCTGGTGGAAATTTATTATTAGCCTGTGATGTCATTTGTTATATAATGTTGTGCACCGTGTTCTGGCATATATTTCTGTTGTTATCGTTGTAAGATCTCCATGGAAGATCATTCAAAGTCACTTTATTGGCAGAGGGGTATGGAACAAGTTAATAAACCTTTCAAATGAGATTAACTGCCCCACGGCATGTATTTATCCAGATTATCTGTATTTACACAATGACAAATCCCAACGTGTTTAGGCTAGGAAACTGGTCCACCTGTGGAAGTCTGAGGCTGATATGTTGACTTTAAAGCACCTCGAGTCCTCTAACTGTAATTAAGCCTGTCTGCATCCCATCTCGTCTCTCCATCAATATCTGCAGTGTGCTGTCAGAGCCCGTTTGAGAGCGTCAGTGGGAGATACAGTTATGGAGATGTGATTCATGAGAACGCCGTCTTCCCAGCGCATGCACAGCACGGACCTTTTGTTTTTGTACTTTAAAACATTCACACTCCGCTGAGTGAGTGAGAGGGGACTCGGCTCACACAGATGTTACACGAGCCGCGGTTTAGTCTAACTTGCTGTCTGTTTTGTCCGACCTTAAAAAATGCACAAGGACGGCCACTGAGAAGTGCGGAGAATCTCTCAGATGCTGCTCAATTATTACTGCTCCTGGAAGCTGTTGCTTTCCATTCCTTCAGTTGTGACAGTCTAGCTTCTTTCATTTCTCACGTTGGATTGTTTGAATTCCCATGCTTGTTTCGCTTCAGTAGATTTAATGCAATGTCATTCTCTGGGACAGGTTTTCCTGTCATCAACATTAGGCATGAATTTATAATGACAAGGTAAAGAGGTGTCCGTAATGTAAGGGCATGACTGATTCATGGCAGGGCAACGCTGGCGTGCACGTTTAATGTAAGCGTTCTCTGTGGTGTGTTTCTACATACCATCAGCATGAGACGACGAACGCTAATCATATTATTTAATCATACCGCAACCTTTAATCTAATCTCAAGTGGGTAGCTTTAGTCTCCTGCAGGCTTTGTCACCTGCATGTGTTAATCATTTCATTTTGAAATCACTTTAATGTTGGAAGTGACAGTGAGCTAACAGATTCACATTATTAAAAATGTGAAAACTTTAACCCACAGCTAAACAACAATTATGTGTTAGTGTTACATGGAATTAGCTTTGTGTCTTTTTCTTCCCTGTGTTCAAACGTGTCAGTCATGTATCTAACAAAAGACCCTTGAAAGCGAAGTAGGAAAATTACAAAAAAATATGCCGAACCCACAATCTTAGAGCGCTTTTCTTTTCTGTAAAGGTTTGAGTTTTTACGGCTTCATTTTATGATATGAGACTGATGTGGGTGCGATAATAAAGCTGCGACTCTGCAGCTAATTACAGAAGGCTCATGAAAACTTAATCAAGGTAACCTCTGTTTGTCATTTTATTCTTACACTTTACTTACTAGGGCATGAAAATACTACGTCATTCTTCATCCAAATGAAACCACTATCCGTTGTGCCTGCACCTTTGCTATACCTACTGCTATCCCATTTGTTTTGAGGTATAATAAATGTGTCCTCACACAGACAACTTTCTTTCTCAAGGTTGGCCAGCTGACACTTCTCCTTCCTCTGGGCAGAGCAAGCAGGAGGAATTCTGCGGCCTGCGCTGACACACGAGCAAACGACGCACCTATACATCAAATGAACAGCTGCGGTCAGGAGGTTGTCCACTACACAATAGCTTTCACTCTCAGCATGATCACAAGTGGGCCACTGGAGGCCTGGTGGGTCGGTGGTGGGGGCTGTGGGGCGGGTGTGGGGTTAGGTTTGTGAAGGAAGCGGGTTGCAACAAAGTCAGTAGGAGGCCTGGTAGAGGTCCATGTCTGTGAGGTTTTTTTACATTGCATATCTCATGTGCCTCTGGTGAGCAACAGTACCCCTGGGCTCCATGAAAATGATTGCACACCCTTTTATGCAAAAGCACTGTATGTAATGGCCATCTGTCTGTTTGGAGTATGAGCACTGAGTCACGCTGTGCTGCGCTGCAGGAGGTGCAGGGTGGGAACAGCTATTTAACTTGCACAGTAACTTGCACTGCAATTGACTGAAAGGTGCTATTTCGGACAAGGGAGATCTGTTCCTGACTGCTACGACAAAAAATGTCAGTCAAGGACAGAGGTCTGGTCACACAGACATCCGACTTATCTGGTGTGGCTTCTTGGGACAACTACTTACAACACAGTATGTCTTTATACAGACTCACAGTGCAGATGATTAAACTTCTCGCCTATTTGGGGGACCGCTACAATAAACACTGCTCAGTCATCTTGACAATTCACCCTTGCTTGAAGTGCAGGTAAAGGACGGTTTATCAAATGTGGAGACAGCTGAAATCTAAATTTAAATGCCACATGTCAGTAGTTCTGTGACGAACAATGTTTTGAGTGATACCTTGGCACTTGCTCCTTCCGGGGTTCCCAGGGGACCCGGCAATTACAAGCAATGAAACAGTCTTTTCACACAGAGAAAGGATAAAAGATCTCAAGTCCCAAAATCAAGTCACATAATTACATGAGCACTTGTGAAAAGCATATATGTTATTTGATCTTTTAACCATCCTAAACCTTTATTTGAACTGGGCTGGATCGAATGCCATTTTATTACATTAGCAGTTTCTATTGAGGTTTTCGAATGAAGTTTAGAATGTCTGTCGTAATATTTTGTGACGTCATCTCCCTAAAAAAGATTTTTTGTAATTGTGGTTATATAGGGGCTGTTCACACAGCTCACTTATCCTGCTCCTGGAGCAGCGCCAGCACCGAGTTTGCAGGGTTAACCCCTGAAAATCGACTAAACACTGGGCTAAAAGTCGCCGGTGTGAAAGGTGTCTAAAGTAAACAGTGGAATTGTTTAAAATCTAGAATGTAAACAGCAGTCACTCGTTACACCGTGTGTGCAGGGTGAATTAGATAGCCCTGCGCTTAGGTTAACCCTGTTTGTGTGATAAAGGGGCAAAGTTAGCCGAGGGTCAAGTCTTCGTCCTGGGCTAAGAATATGCAGTGTGAAAAGTCTAATAAATGTCATTCATGGTGGAAACAATCCTACGCAGACAGCACTGGAATCCAATTCTCCAAATAGTATATATACATAATATACATATATATAATAGACATGCAAAAGAAAAGAAAGAAAAGAAGCTGTGCAGCATTCAAATGTTGATTTGGAATTTTAATTTGAGCCCTAATTGAAACTGTCTGTCTGTTTACTTGAAAAATATTCAGATTTACATTCGAGGCCTGTTGTATTTGTATATATGTATATTCACAGACTCGCCTGTGAAATGCAGAATTAACTTCAAAATAACCGCTGCCCCCTTAACTGCGAGCTCTGTCCCGTTGCCAATGGACAAGAGAGAGTGATGCCCTGGTGTGTGTTTTGAATAGATGATTTTGCCCCTGAGATCTACCGCAGCAAAACAGGTGACTCATAAATGCCAATACCAGGGGATGGAAGCGAAGCTGGCACATGCTAAGGGTATCATCAGGACATTGCCATTTAGAAATGTCACACCTTCTCCATCCTGTCTTTCTTTTGTCCTACGACTTTGTGTCCTGCAACTTTATGAATTATTAAGGAGGCAGGGGACACATTGAGTCATGCAGGAGAAGTTTAACAGTGTATTATACTATAGGTAATTGAACCTATTGAGCATAAAGGGGATAGAAAAAGAACACAATCTTTCTGGATTTCTGGATGAAATAAAGTAAGACAAACCCTTCGTCCTGATGAAGAGTGTAAACAGGGCGATAGTGCCTGAAAAATAATTGGACAGCCTCAACTACATGATGCCTAAACACTCCTGTTTGTCCTGACTTCAGAGCAGTTAAGAGTCTGACAGGCTGCCTCCTTCAACGCATCGTGGTGTTTGTGCCCTTAAACATGTGGGTCACTACACAAACACACAAAGAGCGTCTGGGATTGGTTTGGACACCTGGAGAAAACACTATAACTCAAGGAGTCAACAGGGCTTATTGGCAGACTTGTCCTGCTCATCAATACAAGCATTCTCACGAGCTACCTTAATATACCCCTTGTGGTTTTGTGCTAATAATATAGCCCACTTGCAGCAGTATGGGAGAGGATTTTGAAGAGATCAATACAGCCTAAGCATGGAATTAATGCACAAAGTTTACAGAGATGCTTCACTGTGAAGAGTGTAATTGCTGTTTTTAAGCTGGATTTTGTTTTGCATGTCTGTTGCACTGATTGACTGCTTTAACATGCTTTTATCATTTTAATAACTTTTGCAATGTGTCCAATTTCAGCCAGGTCGAAATTGAAATAGACATTGGTAATCTCAAGGGCATGCCTGGTCAAATAAAGTTAAATTGAAATTGTTTTTGAGAAGGTGGAAAATAAAGTTCTGTACAAAATGTTTTTGAGCGAAGGTTTCAGGTCATTTGGCTTCATTGGAAGCAGACATGTACACCATGTTAATATTCCTAAAGGTGAGATGGAAACTAAAACATATATTATGTCACGTTGTTTTTATATAGTAGTACAGCTGATTTCTCCTAAATAAAAAAAGCTACATTTCCATACACACGTGTGTATGTGTCTGTGTTACTGTATGTCACTTACAGGCAGGCCTCTGAGTCCAGGCTCCCCGGTCTTTCCTCTCCGTCCCTGAGGAAGACACAGGAAGAAAAAAAAAGATTAAGATGAGTGAGTGAAGATGCAACAACAGGTGTGGCTGGCCATACATGCTGCCAACAATTAAAGCTAGACAGCATCTCCTGTCGCAGACTTCTAATTTGCTTTTAATTAACAACAAGTAAACAGCTTAATTGCTGCACCCTGTGTGGCCCACTACTCTTTGTTCCCTCCTCTGGTTTACTGCCTCCTTTCCAGCTGTGTGAGTCCCTCTGTGCATCAATCAACCCAAGCAGCAGAAACAGAAACAAACAGGCCAAGTCAGCCTGTGCTGTCCGGCATTTGCAAAACGAGGTCAGAAGGAAGCGACACTTTTGATTTTCGCTCGTGCCAGTGCTGCTTTCTTTTTGTGAATTGCAAAAAGGCTTTCGTGCTTGAAAGTCTGCGAGTCTTGAAAAGCTGACATCTTAATGAGATGTAATGCGATCCCAACCAAACCAAAGTTGGTATAATTTTATATCAAAAGGGTTTATGTCCTCGTGAGAAAGAGGATAAAGTTCTGTGGATATCTTTACAGCTATCCCATAAACTGGCAGAGCATCACTGGCTCTGTGTTATAAGGAGTGCCTAGAATTAGCTGGCTTTCACACACACAAGACGGATGTAAAATCAACTCAATTAGAAGATGGTAATACTGTGGCCAGTATCAATTCACTGTACAGCAGTGTGATCAACGGCAGCAGCATGAGACAATGCAGATATCTGTATCAGGGCTACACATGATTACCTCTTTCGAATAGGCATTTCATTATCTGACACAATTGCTATACTGAAACATGTTATCTCTCTCCTACTGTATGAGTCAGTTTGAGTGATACAAAAACACTTCTCTCCTCCACCCAGTTACTGGTGGTGTAGATCTGTGGAAAGAAAAGGATCAGTGGCTGCTGAAACAAAAGCAGAGAATCACAAAGCAACACCCCCAAATCTTTCCTTCTGACACTCCGTGTATGCAGACTTTGATTAACTGGGTCGATTTTGACGTGTACGTTTGCCTGCAAAAAAGGAAAGAACTTCACTGAGAGTGAATGCTTTTAATCATCTGTTTTGCATGCGCCCTCGTGCTTGCATGCTGTGTGTGTGTGTTTCTGTTTGTAGTTCACAGATTACAGGATTAATGAAAACAGCCAAGGTGTAGTACAGTAAATATTAACCTTAATAATGACACAGTGGAACCAGTGTGTGCCTTCTTTTGGGAATTGCACACTTTCCTCTGTTCACACTGTTTGATGTACCAACAAAGGCTTGGCCAGCGGCTTTTGATCATCTGTGTTAATATAGCTTTGAGGCTACATGTGCTTTAATGCGAGCATGAATGAGTGCCACGTCGAGAAGAGCTGGAGGAGTTCAAACCAAGTCCACGCGTAGGAACAGCACCTTTACACCTTAAAATCCTTTGCTTTAAATGACATTACTTTGCATTGGAATAACCTCTCTAAATGTAATTGAGGTTGGTTACCTTTGTGGCAGGAAAAGAGAAGTCAGAGTGGCAGGCAAAGTATTCAGTGAGTGCTTGTGCATCAGAGTGCCACATGTGGCTTCAAAACATATCGCTTTTGTGTAAAAAGTCTAGTTCTCACAAACAAAGACGGTGTTTCAGTGAGGGTGGATGCTGTTATTTTCCCTCTCTTCCGCTGCCCTTTCTCCCGTGAACTCCACAACAAAAGCAGATTACGTAGATAAGTAATTTAGCTAATGAATATTTCATATGCTATTATTCCAAGCAGGTCATGAATTATGCAGTTTTCAAAATGATTTCTCCACATTTGCCCTTAAAACCTCTTTTGACGCCAAAGTGCATACTAATTCTATGTCCACATATTTGCATATCATCATGAAAACAAACAGTGGGACGCAGTCAGAGAATCTAAATGATGGCTCTGTGTTACCAAATTCAGGCCTGAAGCGTCCTTGCAGTTAACTGCACGTTATAAAATGGTTTTTAATACACAATATCAATTTCTTGCTGCTTCAAAAAGTGCAATTCTGTCGTACATTCTGCTCACAAAATGAAATACTAGCATTATTTGTTTATCATGACATATACAGTTAACATGATACACCTACCTACAGCAAAACACAACTGATGTGGAGAGGTGTTGATTATCATTTGGAGGTTGTAGCTTGCAGTGCTGCAACCTTGCATGTTGTGTTACTAATATTCAGTCCACCCTCATTGACATGAACGGGGTGTTCTCAGTGTTAACTACGTGTAGCTGAGTGTAGACGCACTCGGCTAAGGGTGTCTATGTCGGGGTGTTTCTTCTTTGATAAGATATTCATTTAATATTCATAAACACCAACAGCTCAGATACTCATTTTCACTTTAAAGCGATCCATTAAAAAGGAAAAATTACACCAGGTGACCTTGAGGTTGGCCTGACACTTCTCTATAAAGAGGACCTCTGGTTAGCACCAAAACAAATCTGTGCGCAGTGACAAGAAATAATTAGTCCGGAGCACAGCTGTCATCACCGTTTGCACTCGGTTGACTCTCCAAACTGAAACACCTGCCAGTGACACAGTGAGATAACTGCATCTGAAGGGACTTACTGGCTCTGCAATACGGAGATAATCAAGACGCCAGCAACTGCCGTAGTGCCCATGAGCACCCAAATACTCCAGCAAAAGATATAACAGTGTAGACGTGCGAGAGGTGTGTCAGAGTATTAACGCAGGGTTTTAAGTTGAATTCTGTGTTAATGCCATTTCAATGATTTGATCAAGTTTAAATGTCATGTTTTGGCCTCCGTGACCTTTGTAGAAGTGTAACTAAAGGGATACTCCGACATTTGGAATTGAGGTCATTTAATAATCATGTTCAGTCATCTGAGAATTTATTTTTTCTTCAGTTACTTTAAAAAGGTTTGTCGGTGTGTTGATATGGGAGACAACAATACATACATACCTGAAGCTGTCGAGTTTCATTGTAGGCCGACCGCATCGTTTCATATATTGAGCTTTTACAACAGTTAATAATGCATCAGCATGTTGTTGTCAACATTACAAGCATTCAGATGTTGATGATTGTTTGGAGTAGTATGCCATATACATATCAAAACTGCTTATTTCCCAAATTTCAAGCAAATTCCAGGTATTGTGCAACTGTTTAAAAACTTCCTGGTGAAAGCGGAATCCACAACACCAGAAGAAAGAATAAGTGTCGGAGGTAAACTGCAGTCCAAAGCAGTCTCTAGGCAACAAGGATGAACAGGAAAATGAAAGGAAGAAAGAATAAAAGAAAGAAATGTGAGACAAAGTGAGAAATGTGTGACGGCAAAACAAATATATATATTCTTCGATGTGCGAGGATTTCAGCAGAAGAGCAGCCTGCAGTTGCACTTGGATCATTAGTCAAATGGCTATTCTGCTCTGCTATACTCAACACCCCCTATGTATGCCAAAATACCATAGTAGAATATGTCAACATGATAATTATAACTTGAATTATAACAGAGTGGCAAGCACACAAGACCAGTCAGCAGTGTCTGTGAATCTTTTCTTTCAGCCAAGCCAACCATAACTTTCTCATTTCCTCTTCTGTTTCTCCCGCTCTCATTCATCTCTCCCTTTGTGTATAATATTATAACTCTATTACTCTCCTCTCAGCCCTCTCTCCTGTCTCCTGTTTGTCTTGTTGTCTCTCCTTCCTTCTCCTGTCTCCTGTCACTCGCCCCGTTTCTCCCCTTACCCAACTTCCAGCGCCTGTTGGATCACCCTGGCAATCTCTGTTGCTATGCGACGCTCAGTGTCCTATAAATTTGACAACATCCTAGTGCTTGATTATTATTTGAACGCTGCAGTGTGAAGCCCTCCTTCAGGTCATTGCAGTAGATTAGAGGGAGGGAGGGAGAGTATAGAGGAAGGCAAGGAAGGAAATGAGGGATGAGAGGGAGGTGGAGAAAGATGAAGGGATTGTGGAGGAGAGAGAGTCGGAGTGAAGGATGAACTCGCTTCCTGAGTGAAAGAAAGATAGGCTGGCAAACACATATTCACAAGCACTATTTATCTGTTCCACTCCAGAAACCTGCAAACCATATAACAGCAGTGTGAAAAGCACTCTACATTAACTACTAATTCAATAATGGCCGCTAGTAAAGCTAGAGTGAGTACAGGTTTGAGCTGGGGTAAGAAGGAGGCCACAGTAGATTGACAGCGTATTTTCAACTTCCGACTTAATCCACATGGATCCCAGCCTCGACTGGCTTCAACTCTGCTATGAGTTGTAAAGTGCAAAAAGGAAAAGCACAGACATGGGGCCCCGGCTCAGTCGTGCTACACAAGCCCCAATCTGAAAGCAGAGTCAACAGCGACAGTGACACACAGCAGAGCTCGTTTATGATGACTCCATAATCCTTATCCCAAATGTCAACATGTTCTTTGAGACGTTCCCTGTTTGACGACCCATACTGGGATAACACAGTGGTATAAAACGGAGAGGCCAGAATGTGTCGCATTTTTAGCAATAAAGCAGATATACCATCACAAAAACCACATAATCCACCTGACAAATGCCCCTGTCAAGAGGGGTCAGTAGATAAGCTGGAGAAGCCTTCTGAAATATACGCCACAGGACCCAATTCAAACCTGACACACAGCACAGAGGGAGGAGGATGCTGTTTTATTTCCAATGCAGGGATAGCTATCAGTGGGTAAATCATTTTGAACTCATTTGAATATTTCAGGTTTTTATCTTGTTTATAACACAATGTCTCATCTTTGATTTTAGTTTATTTGCCTCTCTATGTAAAAAAAAAAAGATAAAAGGCCACTCCCAAAAGTCCCTCTTTACATTCACTCTCTTCTTAATTATAAATAAATTCAGTTCTTACTTTGACGACAGAATTCAAACTGTTATGTATTTGCAGGCACCACAATATGAGTATTTTAGTGAGCTTGAAAACAACCTGCTAAGTCTAACATTGGAATCACTTCTTCATCTACAAAACGCTCACTTTTAATCAAATATAGTCTGGTTACACCACCGACACCTTGACTGACTAATCACAAGCAATCTTTGGTGTAGTGCTTTTCTTTCCCCGGCCTGTCTCACGTGTGACACAGAAGTTTAATGCCCTGAAGGGGAAACTATCTGACATTACCAAAGCCAAGTTGGTCTGCGACAATGTTCTGAGGCTCACGGGGGAGATGACCTTTTCTTGACTGAAAAACTCACATGCCACTCCCACTCTTTCTGCCTGAGCTGAGTCCTGTCTCCCTCCGGGGACATGTACTCAGGCCACCTGAGCCTTTTGTCTAAGTGCTGTACTGCGTTTAACTGGAACTGACTATGTAGCTTATGAGCAGCAGCTGTATTTGGTCGGTAAACAAATGTGTACAAAACAGCGAAGACGGTGAAGCATCATGATATCCCCGTGTCGTTGAACAATTCACAGAACAAAGAGAAGACGGTATGGAGTTCTCTGTTACTATTGAATGTGTGAAAGTACAGCGAGTAGGAATTCCGAAAAAAGAATTCCTCCTTCCAGACCTGTGTTCAAAGGACTTTTGGGACTACACACGGACATCCAGAAGTGTGAACTATTCAAATGCAAAAAAACACACAGACACAGACAGACTGTGCGCATGCTGCATGTACACACAGACAGAAATGAGAGAAGGTTTGCTACAACGCAGCCTGTCACAATGTTTAGTCCAAAGTGAAAATGCTTGTCTTTCCGGCCTGTGAAAGGTGGAAAAAAATCGTACAACCATTTGCGCCTAATCCCCTCCTTTCTTCGGTCAAACCTAGAGTGCCCTTAGGGACAGATTCAGACAAGATAAAGACAATTACTTACACTGCCAGCAAAAGCTAATTTATTCTGTAATTAATTGTGAAATGTCATCCTTTCCCCTTGCAAATATTTTCTAATATCTCATTTAAAACTTTGCGACATCACCCATAAGATTCAGCAAGACAGCAAAGCAGCATAAAGTAAGCCCATCTCTAGAATACCAAGATGCCAGCAGCGACTTAAACCTTTTACCATGTTGAGCTCAGCTACAGTATGTGTAGTATAAACATTACATACACTCCACTGTTGCAGTTTCTTAAACGTTTTTTATCCCCAAATAAAGAGCAGAAAGATGACAGAAAATCTACAGTGCACTGTTCATTGTGAAACATCTTATATGCGTTCTCAGCTTCACCTACACAAATAATAATTTCTCACAGTACATTACATCAGCCCAGCTGCTTCTGGGCGTCAGCTTCAAAATACCAGCTGAGTATCAGTTGGAGAAGGGGACAAATATTCACACCAACTATTCAGCTCGATATGCTGCAGTTGACAGAATTCTCACTAAAGCTCTTTTCACTGTGTCCAATCAGCTATTAATGCTTCTGAGGTAAATATTGATTTATAGTGCTTGTCAAATACCACAAAACTCACTGCAGAGACCGCAGCCTCACCTGCTTCTGATTAAGGATCCAATTAGAGACAGACAGAGCAAATTCCCTACTTCTGATTGCCCTCACTGGATGCCATCTTAGGGCACTGCACAAGCTTAGAAAATGCCGGGGCACTGGAGCTTGCAGAGATCCCTTGCACTTGGTAAAAGCCTCAATAAAATAGGATTTGTTCCAGTTGTTTACTGAGGGTT
This sequence comes from Cottoperca gobio, assembly GCF_900634415.1. Taxonomy (NCBI): domain Eukaryota; kingdom Metazoa; phylum Chordata; class Actinopteri; order Perciformes; family Bovichtidae; genus Cottoperca; species Cottoperca gobio. Next base: position 11,508,022 of record NC_041369.1, read on the forward strand.
AAGAGGAGCGGCCGGGGCAGGAAGAGAACGGCAAAGCCGACAGCTGCCTGGCAGGGGCTCAAATGCAGCTTAGCATTTTCACCATTCTGACTGGCACACAATGCTCTCTTTAACTCCCAGCCATCTAAATATTCAGGGACGTATAAAGAGATGGCTGACACTGCAGTCGACTTAAGACACAGCTCAGCTGGCCAAGATTGCACCTATAGTCTCTTGGCTAAAGCTTTCCATGAAGGCTTCTCAGAGACTCAATCGCAGATCCCACGTGACTTATGGGCGATTTCCACATGTGCCACTAGATGGCAAACTAGCTTCATCACACATTTTGTGGGGGGGGGGGGGGGGACAGAGCCAATGAGGAGACTGTAAGCTCTCCATGAGAGAGGATAGATGTCCTCATTGCATGAATGTATGATGTGTGTTGGGTAACATCCCTAATTAGGCAGTCTGGCAATTAGGCACTGAATACCGTAAAGGAGATTTTTCTGCAGAGGGCTTACAACGATGAGAGAAGGAAATAGACGAGAGCAAGAAGCTGTATGAGAGTGAACGAGAGGGACAATCATTTCCATACCGCATTATGCCTCTTTTCAACTGCCACACAATACAAGGGGACACCGGTGGCATTACAAGGGTATCCAGTTATAGAACGCAGCATATCATTGGGTAAAATAACCATTATAGAGCTAAAAAAAACAAAAACAAAAGTCCTCACTGCCACACAGTATGCAAACACTCCAACCAAAGGCAAACACAGGAAATGCAGACAGTGGATGTCGGTGGAAACTGAGCCAAGGCGGTCCCAAGGGAGCCTCAGAGGAGCTCTTTACAACAGCCGCGTCCCTACCACGTCTTCACACATGATTTTTAAGAGCTCATTGATTTTAACAACTCCTAAGGAGAGGAAAGAGGGCTGATGATACTATCGGAATTTGCATTTTTATGTGGTGAAGATGATAAATCTATATTAAACTACGAGCTCAATTCTCACACATCAGCTGGATGTCTGTGCAGTGTTTCCTTGCATTGGCTCTTCACGAGGCTGCCGTTCAATGTTCTCATCTCCTAATGGATGCTGTTATTAGTCTTGGCTCTTAGAAATTTCACAGTCTCATCTGGACCTTTTGGCCGTATTATTCATCCGGAGATTGCTCCCGTCGTATGTTTACAGATACTGAGTGTTTCATTAATGCATTATCCAACAAGTGAATAGGAGAAGCTCGAAATCTACTTTGAATAAACCCTGGTTCATTTTCAAACCAAATATTTGAGGTCAGAGTGAATACACTGTGCAAAGATCCACGGGGCGCTCACTCCGGGTACTCTAGCCCTCGGCGAGTCTTATGCTTCATATCACTCACCACGCATAAGAGATTACACTAAAGGTCCCGCACACAAAATATCAGGCCACTGTAAAAGCGCTGCTCCCTGGCATGCCATTTAAGTGGACACAGATGAATGTATCTAAATTGGTTGCGGCTAGGATGAGTGTGAAGAATCAAAATATGGATGTAACAGTGATGCAGCATCCCACTACTGTGCGTCTGTGTCCCCCCCCCCCGCCCTGCACTCTGAGCCCTCCTCCCTCCCCTTGGCAGAGGAAGGGGCAGACATAGGCAGGGCTTACGTGGGGCATGCTTCAATCCTGGATCCAAAATGCCCTTTTAAAAAAAGGTATTTACACTCACAACATTTCTCAAAAGTGTCTTTGTATATTACCAGATCCCATTGTTTGGATGATACCTAGAACAGTCACCTCTTGTGCACTCACACACACACCTCAATGTGTCGAGTGACTTTGGTTCGGCCGACCCTTTCTGACACATGACACTCCATTAGTGCTGCTATGACCTGGCAGACATTGAAACAGCATTTGAAAATGTTGGCGAGGTATTAGACACAGGCCAAGGGGATGCCGGACCCTGATGAATTCTGACACTGGAGCAGCAAGGACGCACGCGCACGCGCATACTGCTTGCTGTGCCGCTGTTGTGTGGTACAGCTCTGTCTCCAGAGAAAGTCGTGAGGTTGTAGATGTGTGAATGAGGGCCAGGCCCTGGCCAACTTTAGCAAGCCTATTTAATGCTCAGAGGATGAGTTGACCTACATTACCCCTTGTTGAACGGCAGCTTTTTACACTTATACATACACACATCGATGTACAGACACGCACAAACGCGGTGACTATAAAAGCCAGCGAACAAAGTGCGATCAGAAGTGGCCTTCTCAAAGTCTTGCCCCCTGAATTCGTCGTTGTAATTAATTGGCTAATTAATGTGTGTTTATTCTGAACAGCCATGGATGTCACCGTACTGGGGCTCTCTGGGCAAGAGGAGAGTCAGACAGATAAATCATAGCTCTGTGCATCTGTCCTTGCAGGTGCCAAACGCTTTCCCCTGTAACCCTCTTCTTTCCCAACCGGGCCCAAATGTGAGACCTTTTCATAGCCAATCAGGTCAAATCTTTGTTTCATCCTCTGTCCCAATGCACTTGACATTGACAAGATTAATCGCCTTGTGCACTGGGCAAGCGTGCTCCCTCCTGGTGTAATACAGGTGTCAGAAGCGTGGCTCTCTGGATTTCCTCAGCATGACTTTGGACAGAGAGAGAAAGAGAAGAATAACCTATTGCATTTTGTTCAACAGAGGGTTAACGAATCCTTCCCCCCTGCTTGTAAAATCGCACGGGGTGTAAATCTTGCCGTAAAATCCCAGCTGTGAGCCCCCGCTGACCTGTAAATTCTTCTCTCCGTGTTACTCTGCCATTGAGATTCAACGGGTCGGGCCAAAACTGTAACTAACATATCTACATCACGCTACTGTATTTAAACACTGACACAGACCATCTATATGGTCACCAACTGTGTCTCGATGGCTAAACATATTCCAGTGCTGACATAAATCACATAAATGTGAATGTGTCCATTTGAGATATGCTGTATTTCACTCCAGTTTGTAAATTATTTTTAAATTGCTTTCTAAAATGTAGCACAACATGACCTGCAAGAAAAAGCAGTCTCAATTAAATATACAGAACATATACATTCAGCCATGATTTATCATTTCTAATCTTTAAAAAAGGTAAAATATACGAATGCATAAATTAAGATATGAAAGTATAACTGAAGGCATTTGGGAGAAATTAATTTACCGTATCATTAAAGCCGTGTACTGTGCTGGACAACAAAAAGCACGGCTCCAATCAAATCGCTGCTGTGAATTCATGCATTTACTGTATCTCCCAAATCAGCGGCTGCCTCCCATGGAGAACTTCTGGCAGGAAGGCTGGTATTCTCACCAGGGACTCGTTACTTAATAATCTCGCCCTGCAGGTGCTCTGGTAGAGGTCAACAGTCTGTTACAGTTGCATCACTGTTCATGTCTGCCTCCACCTATGGAGCGGGAAACCGCTGCCAAATGCTCCAGTCCCCACACGCCGAACCATAACTCCTTCCCTATCACTGTCACTGCCTGCTTTGGTCTCTGCAGACACACAGAGCAATCCAAATGAACCTGAGCCAAGTCCATCAGATATAATATGAATATTATATATACTGCGGTGGCTCAATTATCTCAAAACAACATTTGCTCGGCCCGGTAGAGGAGAGGCAGCCAAATTACAGTTCCGGCATGCATTTGGTTTTCAGAGAACGGAATATTTTTTACAACCAAATTAGGTTAAATGACAAATGCTATTTACTGCGAAACAAGGATACATAGATTTAGTTTTAAAGCAGATGGATTTTATTGGATCTAATCTGACAATAATGTTTTGACCTACAGTATGCCGTTCAATGGAGAGTACAAGCAGGATGTTGGTGCCCTGTTAAAAGGATTCCTCGCTCCATAGCGATATCTTCCTCACACGTGTACACATTTAAAAGTGGTGCCTTGAGAGAAAATGGCACAAGTGAAATATTATATAGTTGTTCCCTGGTATATTCATTTGACCACTGGTTTAAGCATCCAGTAACCTGCAAAACAATATGGGGAAAAATATGCCGTGCCTTTTGTCAGGATTTATAGACAGCTGTTTCAGTCATTCAGCACAGAGCTTGAATGGAAAATGTAAACACCACTATCACTTCCAAAAGACAGCAATTACCTCTTCTTGGGAAATGTGGACCTGTCCAGTTGCCAAGCAAAGACCAGACAGATAATCTTTTATTTTCTTCTGGCAGATTATAGCCATGCCACTTTAAAGTGTCCAGGCAGCTGTTTGTTGATGTTGGTCACATTGTTTCACATTTTTTGACACAAGCGAAGAACTGAAAGTGTGCCTGCACTACAATTGACGTGCATTGATCTGGGACTGAGCCATCACTTGATCTGAGCATATGACAGCTGATGAATGTGATGTGACAGCAGTTGAAGTTTTTTAATAAATTATTATTATTATTATTATATCATGACGTTGTCACCCTAAAGTGGTGGTTGTATATATGTAATTTATGGTGCTGCTAGACCGCCCCATTAATACAGGTGTGTGTCTTCCTTTGGGAGCGGAGAGCGGGAGAGTAAGCTGTTTATTGACCGCAGTGAAAATGTTGTTCTTGAAAGGCTAAATGCCAACAAATATAGACTGAAGCCGAAGATTTTGTTGGATTAAAACATGTTGTGAATCTTTTTTCAACACAGTTTGACTTACAATAGTCATCAATAGTCCGGGTGGATTCTTTTTTACTGTGGTATTGGTGTGGAACATCATATCATTAAGGGAGCAAATGATTTCTCCCAGATTAAAAGTCTGTCTTTTTAATGGCTTTTCCCTCCACTAGGTCAGCTTGTGAGGCCTAGCTAGTAATGGTCTCCAAGCCTTTTCGCTTGTGACAATTGTGACTTTTGTCCTCTCTTATCTCCTTGACATATGAGGCAGGCATCTCTTGTGGCACAGTGTCACCCCACCCCCCACCCCTTCCATAGCTGAGGTACGCAGAGGAACATTTCTATGAGAAACAGGAGCCATTTAACAGGAGGGAGAAACTACAGACAATTGAAAGGCAGTGAGCGGAGAATGTCACCTGATGGTAAAATCTCTTTGGCGTCAAAGATTAGAGTGATCTCCTCACCTTGCACGCATGATGTAAAGACACCCGCATGTTTACTAATGAGCTACAACTCAGCAGTTAACAGTCCATATCATTTGTCAACTAGTTTACTCTCTTAGCAAAATAAATAAATAACCAACCAACTAGATTTTAATAAATAAATGAATAACCAACCAACTAGATTTAAATAAATAAATGAATAAATCAGTAATAGGATCTAGGCTGCATAATTCATTTGAGGAGAACACATCCGTAGACAGAGCAGTTGCACTATTCTGCTTCCTCTAGGGCTTGCTGGAGTTTCATCATCTCAGCACTAGCACAGCTACAGTATGTCTAATAAGAACTAACACTGTGCAGCACATCTGTCAGACGTGTGCATTTTCCAAAGCAGGACACAAGGACTCCTTGACACAGTAGAGGCTCTCAGCTGATTAAAGTGGATTTGCATTCACATTATTTGCAATCGGCAAAACGCGTCAAAAAAACAAATAGTTCATCGTTCATCAACAGAAAACATATACCGGTATGTATAGAGAGAATCTATTTATAAGGCTTATGCAATGGTCGCAAAACTTTAATTAGCATAAATGCCCTTCCATTATGTATGACAACATCACATAACTTCCAAACAAACCAAGGGAATCAACATGGCATTTGCAGGTGACTTATACTTAGCAAGGACTTATTTTCTATACAGGTACATTTATACAGCTAATAAGGCTTAATGTGGTGTTAGGCATGGATTACAAACTCCAAGACCCACCTTGTAATGGGGGATTTCTTAAGGTGATTATTTATTAATCCACAGGAACCTTCTGCCTTGCCCAGGCATGAACCCATGTCTGCACTGAACCCACTCACAACCCTGTGCCAACTACCAAAGCAGAGTATGCTGGGAAGACTTGGCACAACATGAATAAACCAAGCTTGCTGTGGCGCTCCTGTGTAGTTTAGCTTTAAGAAGACAGCGTGCGTTGACCAAGCGTAGGTTTTCAGTCCTATTTAGAGCGTGCAAAATTACGTCATTTGGTTCTTTTTGCAATGCTTTCTGCTACCAAATCCCACATCTCGTTTGTATGCACACAAGACTTTATTATACAGTCCCTAATATTTATATATTGATGGGTGTCTGGCAGGCACTTTTCTGCACTGCATGCTGTATGAGCATACCAAATACTTGGCTTACAAATGACTACACTGAAATCTCCCAAGGTTGTTGTCTTCAGCATGCACGTCTTTCACCTCATCGACCTGTGTAGGACAGGGTGAGCCTACAATGACAACATAGAGCTTAGCACATCTTCACAGCACCTGATTAATATTTTAGCACATCACAGTTAGCAAGAGGGACCTATCTGTTTTTTACTGGGGCTCCCCATCTTCTTTTTTGATCTGCTGTAATGTGCCACTGAATCCCAGAGTCCTACTCTTTACCATTCTGTGTCAATGCCATCCATAATAGATCAAACCAAGCCATTCACATTACTATTAATGGCAAATGTGTAATGTGGGGGAAATACATTCCCATAAATTCCTAGACATGGTTGGACTGGCCCTTCCCTCCAACCTGACAAACTGAATTAGTCATCCATTATGGTAATAATATAAAATCAAGAAACTGTGAATGTTAGACATGGGGTCACAGAGGGGGCTGGCTACCTGCCCTTGATATCCACTCTTGCATATGTTGCTTTAAGCTTCAGAGACAGATCAGTGCAAATGGCATCATTCCTCTTTTCCCCAGCACAATGTCCTCCACATCTCCTTGAAGTAAATCTAAATGGCTTAGAGTGGTTGTATTTTCTGAAACAATAAATTGAAGTGGACAGTGTGAGAGATGGTCTGACTTGAATCTAAGGCCTTGTGAAAGCTTTGCACTCCCAGCTATTCTTTGAAGGTTGCGGAATGGTCAGTCTATGTCAAGATATTTTGCATCAGCTATGGCTCTTTGTGCAACCAAAAGGTTGCAAGTGTGGACAAGAGTTGCTAATTGGGTGAGAGTCTCCTGCTGTATCAGCTGGCCACTAGCTAGCCCCTGATAATGATACATGTCCACCCTCCTAAAATAGGCTGTCAAACTGCAGTAACGCAGATTGGGTCAACAAGTCCCAGGCCACATGTGACTCGTAGAGCTAAGAATAAGCAGAAACCTTAGCATGTTAACAGTCACCATGAAGACAGCCAGTCATCAAAGACAGGGTATTAATAGATCAGAACTGTGTCTTCGGCAAAAACAACAGCAGAACGTCTGAAATTGCCAGTTTAAAGCCCTGTGGTTGTTTTACCTACAGAATCTTCAAAGAAACAGTGAGTGCAAAAAATATTACGGTATAGGAAATCAAGAAGCCACAACATCAAACGCGGAGCGCCTTTCTATTCCTCAAAACCAATTATGATTGAAGGATTTCTCATAAAACTGTGTTCCAGAAGAAAAGTGCACAGAATAATTTGATGCCTCTCTCGGTCCCTTTGACGCTCCATCCTTACTTAAGTCAGGATAGGTATGAAATAACACCCAACTAATGAAGTCGAGAGACAACAGCATCGAAAGAACATCTGCACCAGCCTCTGTGCTCACTTTTGTTGACGGAAAATACTTTCCCTTGAAAACAGATTCTGTTACTTCATGCATTGTGGGAAATGATCCATTGAGAAATGATACAACCGATGACAGACAGGTCATACATTGTTAATGTTATCAGAACAAGTTTGAAGTTTGAATGTATTCAGACACAGAAGGGTGGAATTCTTGAGATACTTGTGTCCAGATGTCTCGAGAATTGTGCATCACCTCGGCTCTTGCTTAATGTGAAAATAACTTTTGTGTGACCTACTTATGGGTGCTCTCCAGCTCAGCCTGCTATATATTTGATATTTTCGCTCCAGTGGAGCCAAATGTTTTCTTGCTGTTTTATGACCATTCTTTGTAAGACGAACTGGAATACTCAAGTGTGAAAAGCCTATTTTTAATCACAATGACACGCGCGAAGGTATTCACACAGAGTCCATTAGGCTGGACACAAAAAGACCCTCTCTCCACCTGTCCTTCAACACCGCCTTTCAGCTGTGATGTCAAGAAACAAAAACATTGCAGTCGTCAGACCACCATAGTGTTGTAACGTTTACCCAGCACAAATGTCAGAGCACTATACATCGAAGTTATTTTCAAATACTGGAATTTAGAAAACATTTGCACAAAGACTGAGCTTTTCTTTTTCTTTGAAAAGAAGAACCCAAATTAACACTATAGCAGTACATGCATACTTTTACAAATCGGGACACTTGTGTTCCCAATCACAGTTATTACAGTCAGAGGTGACAAATAAATACATGGGGTGAAATGTTTCAGTCGATCCTTTGTTTCTTTCTCGTTTCTATCAAGCTGGCCTTATAGGAAACGGAATACTGTCCACTACAGTCACCTGGTGGGACTTAACCATGTGTGCTGCTAGTCATACTGTGAGTGTGTGCATGACCCCTTGACCGTGAAGCCCATTCATTAATTGTCATACAACAAGCCGACAATTCCCTCTTTGCCACGGATCATCTCCGCCTCCCCCCCAAAACAACAACAGCCACTCAGCTGCTGTTTGGCCTTTCCCCAGGCCAGGTCCTCTCAGTCACTACCAGCACGAGCCAGGCCACACAACTGGTCGACCGTTTCTGTTTACTCACCCTTTTGCCCTCTTTGCCTTGTTCCCCTGGCACCCCGGCCAATCCCTAGGGGGAAAGAACATGTATCATAGTGAATTGGGTGCTACATTTATTTGGCATTACAGGAGGAGATTACGGCTTGCTCCTTGTAAAGACTGATGCAGACAGATGTTTGTGCCACATGTTCTCAACAGCCCAGTGCATAACTAGTGGGCTAATTTGCAGTGATAGGAAAGGCAGCATTAACTTAGTTAAATGTGCATGAATAGAGAGAAGGGAGTATCTACAGCTGCAGTTTCCCTTCTTCCTCATGAACAGTTTTTAGGTGACTTCTCCAGGATCCCCTTAATAGGCAATTTTCAGCCTCGGTTGATGAGACCTTCATTCCATTATTCTGCACGGTATCTTGATAAGGAACAATTAGTAAGTTAATCAAGATGAGTGTTTTTTTTGTTTTGAAGTTCTTGTGCAAATATATACTTATAGAGCTACAATAATTGCTTGTTGAACCTAATAGTTGTACTTCATTGCTTGAGAACATGTTATGTGCAATTTGTGTAACAAAAGAAAACGGAAGACAATGAGATACTATACTTAATTTGTTACCTTCTCTCCTGGAGGGCCCTGGGTGAGGCAAATAAAGAGTTATGTTTGAACAAGAAAGCAAAAACTCAAGAATACAGAAAGTTTAGATATTTTTAGTGAAAACAATATTAACTTAATTTAAAGTACCTGCTCTCCTTTGAAACATTCTTTGTCAGACTAGGAAAATAATAAACAATCAGAACACATGTCAGTCGGCGTGAAAACATTTATACACAGGTTTTAACATGTTTACCAGTTACAGGCAAGCAAATACAATTAGTCAGGAAGTAATTATCTTTGGCTGAGATGACCCGAAGAGAAGCGAGGGCATGGCTATTACAACTCCCCAGACACCCTGCTGGCTAATGTCAAGAAAGGGCAGACAGAGTCGTCTATCCACCGGGCCACAGAATGGACACAAGGTCGCAACATCTCGGCTTTCAAATACAAGCCAAATAATTGGTGTCCTCTTTCAATTGGCATCCAAAAAGTCAAACGCTGTTGACTTTTCTCGGAAACAGCTGCAAAAAAAATGGACATTCATAACATATGTCTTTCACGTTAGTCCGAGGCCTCATGTAAAGAACAAACAAAAGAGGAATAATTTAACAAGGAGGCTGACAGCCCGGAGATATGTGCAGCTGTATCTATAAAATTAAATAAAAAGGAGTGACAGCTCTGACCTGTGACACCCTAAATAAAACATGCCTCAGTCGGTGCAGTGCTTCTGATAATAAATCAATTATTCATGTACAATTGTACATCTTTTGTTGGCTTGTGAGCACAGAGTTTTGACCTTGGGTAACAAGCAATACAACGCAAATCCACTCAGCAGCAAGTCCACACTACTTTAGCAACTTCCTCCCAACATTTCCTGCTCACACTCACCAATTTACTGGCATGAGGTGAGAAAGTTTTACTCAAACCATATTGGCTTCACAGGGAGAGATTGTTATTTTGCCTGCCCTTGAAGATGTAAAATTAGCATTGGAGAAAAGCTAATGGTTGGTGGTGTTCTGTGGGAATAGGCACTTTGGTGACATAAAAGGGGCAAGCCAGTAGGAGTGGGACACAGTCATTCCAGTGCTGATTAAAACGGGAAGAACCCTCATGATGTGTACATAATTAGCTAACCACCCGCAGTATACCTTTAATCTCCAGCAGCCGTCAACTCCCTCGCTACAATGCATTGAGTGTGTGTGTGTGTGTGTGTGTGCGTGCATCTGTGCCCACACATTCACTATATGTGTTGATAAGTGACTTTGCAAGCATCTGCTACTACACATATCTGCTGTCTGCTGGCATATGTAACTTCAAATGTGTGTGTGTGTGCACTGGAATGAGCACATTTCTGGGTTATGTTCTCTGTCCTCTGGATTTTACAAGACCACACAGAAAGCGCTTGTACAGCCGGTCCAATTATAAGATCGAAATACATAAAGCGCTGTGTCGTTCTTCCTCGGGTGTCTGTAAATGCGAGAAGTCTGCAGGGACAGCGCCCGACCCAATAGGTGCGTGTCTCACCCATGTGGGATACAGCCAGTGACTACCTGTCAACATCCGCCCCCTCACCGAGGCTTGGAGCTCTATTTCTTCGACACCTGGCTGCTCATCCCTATCCTTTTTGGCCCAAGTGAGGATGCCCACTGAGCCCTGTCTATCTGCTCCTTGTTTGACCCATTCCCAGGCGATGGTAATGTGACACAGACACTGTTCACCTGAGTGCCTCATTTTCCATCTCTGTGGGTTGGATGTTTTAACACTGTGTAGCGCCTGGTCAGCAAAAAAAGGCTTTGATATTTACAAAGCTCATTCCAGCCATTTCAGGTCACAACTGCTCGAGTCCATTTCCAAATGTCTACTTCTTCTGACTTTTTACACATCCGTTAGATAGCATAATGAGATGTAAATGTGACAGTGTGAACTTACGGGAAGGCCCTGAGCTCCAGGCAGACCCACATCACCCTGTGAAGGAAGATAATAATTAGTAAAAAAAAAACTTCAGTCAATAACATCTTTAACATTCTGTGTACAGCTAAATCTATTCAAAATATTTTTGACTTTTAAAACAGTTAACCTAAAGGCCAGCCATCATGTTTGTGATCAAAACTGAAGGTCAGGTTTTTACGATGCATAGCAGTAATATCTCAATATATGCACGTTGTGCTATAGAAGGTCATTAACTGGTATTTACAGTATGTCTTGAAATGAGAATGTCTGATGACTTTCACACTGGCAGACAACTGGCAGGTGGGCTGGTGCAATTAAATGTGACAGGCCTTAAAATAAACACAGCCGTACTATATCATGTAAAAGCTTTGCAGTATTAACAATGGACAGTTATGATAACATTATTTGGTGACTGTGACATACAAGCAGTCACAATAAGTCATATAAGGAAAGAAGTGGATGTCTTTTGACGCCAGGATAACCCAATGTAAGCAATGATCTCACATGCTTTTTACTGCCGCTCTTGTTTTTTTGTCTTTTCAGATAAAACTCATGTATCACTGTCCAATAGTTCTGCGGTTCTCTCCCCTTTTCACCACAATCCCAACAGGACTTTCTAAAGCACTGAGTTGGGGATCCGTCGACTTTAAATCTGGCTATACTCGTTTATCAGATGAGGATGAAAGAAGAAAAAAAAAGAAAAAAAAAAGCTTTTTGTTGTTCATATCCATTTTGTTGTCTAAATGAATGTCACAGCTAAAATATGCCTGCTATGGGATATGCAAGGGACTCATTACTTTATGCTTCCAAATCTGCCTCCCTCTGTCAGTTTCAATACAAACAAACGTTCACTCCACCCCCACCGCCACTATCCCATCCGGAAAATAGGATAAAATACGCTGTGATTCTCTGTTGTCTTCACAGAAACACACACACCTCATTATAACTTCAAGGCTGGCAGACAGAGCATTGCACCTACAATTATGTGGTGAGTTCCAAAAGACAACAAAAAAAATAAAAGAGCCCCAATAAGGGAGGAAAAATAAAAGAGCGGGAGATATGGCAACTAATTACAGGAAAAACATTTCATCTCATACATGGAATCTAATCCCACTGTGGGATGAAAAGAAAGGAAAGCTTTCAAAAGAACCAATATTTTCTGCATTGCAACAAGAGTTTATCTAATTCATGTCAGTGATGTCAGTGAACAGACTATAAAAGGGGGCTGCAGATAAGAACTAGGTTTTGCATTAAACTCCTCTGCTGCAATTCCAGCTCGTCTTAAACACCAGGCTTATGCACTTAGGCAACGTACAGGACACACTGTACCTACGTGACTGATGGATTTCTTATATCTGGCATCAAATGTCAAATATATTCATAATCAAAATTGTCCTAGTCCTTGTGAGCAGTCACCAAACAAGAAGGCAACTGTATGCAATCCACAGTGTTGCTGCAGGCTTTAGTCACAAGAAAAATAATGTTTGGAGAGGGCAAGATAAAGGGATTTTGTTGGCTATGTCCATTACAACCAGCTATTCCTGTGAATATACAAATACTCTGCAAAATAGTAAGTGGAACATTTTCTCTAAGCCTGGATGAAAGCTACTATAGATGACCATCAATAAGGTTTTGCTAAATTATGATAGCAATAACAGTATTCTTTAGCTGGCCTTGTTTGGAGTAGCAATCATAGCAGCACTTCAAACAGATGGGCAAACCCGTAATTTAGACTGGGATTACAGCTCATGAAAGTCAAGCAGATTAACTCAAGTATCGATTTTCATTTAAATAAAAAAAACGAAAACAATCATGGTGTAATTTCGTCCGGGCCGGCCTGCACAACACACTCACTCACTTTGTTTCCTTTCGGACCAACTGAGCCTGAGTCACCTTTCAGACCCTGGGAACAAAAAATATACAATATATTGAAGTATATTTATTTTTAGTGAGTTATGGATTAAAATCTGGTTAAAAAAACAAGAACTGTATTATTACTATATATTATTATATATTATTATATTACTTATTATTACTGTATGTCAGTATGTTGACAAGTATCTCATGCAGGTGTGAGATTCTCATGCCTGTAACAACCGGTCAATGAGAGCAGAGCAGATAATGTCAATCATTAGAGGCTGCATTTACCAAAAGTCTGCGGAGAGATTCACAATCAGCTGGTTACACAGTGTCAGACTCCCCCCAAAATGTTCTCTGTTTTCCATTGCCGCACTTATAGGTTGAGCAAGGACTGTGATTGTCATTGCTTTTACACCTTGAAGCAGAGGGCCTCGGGGTGGAATTGAACTGCGCGAGCTCGGGGCAAAGTCAAGCCTCACGGTGGTAAAATGTGAAAGAGGAGGGACAGCTAAGATAAAGAGTGATAGCTGATGAATGAAACGTGACACATATTGACAGGCTAAATTTGCAGCGAGCCTTGTTAGGTATGACACATTTGGGCCAGTAGCAGAAACTATTTGAAATGGGTTAGGGGGGGGATGGGAAAGATGTGGAGTGTGAGTGGTCTGTAAAAGGATTCAGAAATACAATAATTTGTCATGGTTAAATTTAGAGTTAGAAAGGTTATTAATAGTGAATTATATATCTGCAGAAGATGATTGCCTACCTTTAACACACTACGTCTGGCTCCACCAGAGATGTGACTAATTCATTGCCTATTCCCTTGCATTAAACACTCCCATTCAGAAAACAGAATTCAATGGCAAAACTGTAGTAAAATACTCGCTCCTATACAACAACAGATAATACAGATTGCCTATAAATTGCACTCATGATGACATGATTGTTGACTATAAATTGCACTTATGATGACATAATTGTGACATTATTTTATCAGATTGTATCACTTTATGTGGGCCCTCAGCCTATGCACACTGTCAATAATAGGGCAGCTGTCTCATTCATGTACATGAAAGCCCAATTCTTTATTTAAATTGACAGCCTAGCCACTTTACTGGGGCAATCGGACACAAGGGGATCCAAAAGCAAATTCCCCTCTGAGTTATTACAAGAGCTGCGGTAGAAACGAAAGAGCGTCACAGCACAAGGCTCATCTGATAACAAGGGCATAAACAACTTCAGGTTCTGTCGATAACAAAAGACTATTTGATTAATCTTGTGTGAATGTTGCCACTTTTTTTGTAATTAGGAGATCTTGTCTCATTGTTGTGGTGAACAGCGTTTTGTAATATAACTGTGTTGTTGTTGTTGTTGTTGTCATCCTTTACAGTCATTATGTGGTTTTTCCTCTTGTTATTTTGAGGAAGGGACCACAAGGCTGACATTCGTTCCCAATCAAAGCTTTGTGTTTGTGAGTTAAGACAAAATGTAAAATCCAAGAACTACACATTACTCACTTCAACAATGTAGTGTAGAATTAAATACTTTAGCATTATCGATTAAATTATGCTTCTCATTAACCTGAAGTGGAGTTTGACTCAGTCTAGAGGCAGAAGAAGTTATGATTTTGATATATGTACACATGACCTGGACCTGAGTAACCTGCAAAAAGCTGACCACTGAAAAAAGAAAAAAAACGTGATGGGATTTATGGGAATTTAAGTTTAAATAAGTGGGTTTTATTTTATATTGGAGCTAATACCTGCTTAGAATTAGGCCAAGAAGCGCCTATATGTGCAGTTTGTACATCCTAAAACAACACGAGAACATTGGGAACTCATGATCTTGAGAATTGGCTGTGAGTTAAGAGGCAGAATATTCTTTCAATTCATGACATGTTTAACAATATATATATATATATATATATATATATATATATATATATATATATATATATATATATATATATATATATATATATATATATATATATATATATATATATATATATGGACTATATTGTTCTCCTTTTTGTGTTGTACCAATCCCTCCCATTTATTTTGTGATTTCTATTGTCATATTATTAACAATTACTAAGTAATACTATTACTATGTAGTGTTTTGTTATAAATCATTAATTGTCACGGCCACGCCTCCTGTCATTCCTTGTGTTTTCCCTGGGTCGCCTGCTTGTTTCTCTCTCTGTGTATGTGTCTGTGTTGTGGGCGTGTCGCCCCCCTCACTCTCCCTTGATTGCAGTTCAGTCAACTCACCTGCTCCAAGCCTCACTCCTGCCATCCATTAACTCATCAACCCAGCAGTGTATCAACCCTAGTCTTCAGCCACTCGTCGCTAGATCGTCTACAGTGGTAGTTTGCGGCTCTGGCTGCTTGAATTGTGGATTCAAGTACATTTGCGTGTGTGTTTTTTGTATTAACTCTTACTGGTTTTTGTGCTACAGGATCCCTGGCTTCCTGTCCACCCGCCTGCCTGCTACCTGCTACCCACTTCACCCTCTGCCTCCACGAGCCAGATGTTCTCCGTCCTCCGTCCCCTTTCCCTGGAAACCCCTTCAATAAACCTCCTACCTATTGCTCCAAGTTTGTGTCCTGCGTTTGGGTCCTTTCCTTGCTGCACACGTGACAGATTGTATAGCCGACTGGAAGGTAGGGGAGCACAAGGGAGTAAGTCAATGGCACAATCATAGGGGTGATGGGGAGGCAAAGCAAGAGCACGTTGCTTACTAAAAACTTCACCGAGATCATGATATTCGAGGAGAATGCTGGAAAGGTTTGGAGGCTCAGAGACTAGTGGCGTGATTGTAACAGTGTCCCCTGTAGGGGGAATGACAGACTGCAAGCATGATGAATGACAAAAGGGACTCCAACTTTGCCCGTCAAAATGGGAGTTGTGACGCTTTAACCAGGGTTGTCCCAGAATAATAGGAGTATGAGGAGAGGAGATGAAGTGGAATTCGATCAGCTCATGATGGTTACCAGATGATGTGCACAGGACTGGTCCGGAGTGTGACTTTGGCCAGAAGTCTCCCATCCAGGGTATTAGCATTGAATGGGGAAGCAAGGGATTTGACAGGAATGCCAGCTTGTGCAGCAAGGTTACTGTCCAAGAAATTCTCATCCGCCCCAGAATCCACTAAAGCCAAAAGTAACGACTCTTGATTCCAACACAAGGTGGCGTGAAACTGCAGGCGTTCGAAGGGTGGAGAAGAAGTTTGACTCACCAGTTTCCCCCGTTGTTTTTTGGCCGCTTCAGGTTCACTCTTACCTACCGCCCTGGCTCCTGGAATATTAAACCTGATGCTCTCTCTCGCCAGCATGTCTCTGAAGAGGTCCCTGCCAGTCCTGACACCATCCTCCCTACCTCGTGTGTTGTGGCGGCAGTTACCTGGGAGATTGAATCCTTGGTTAAGGAGGCTCAACAAACTCAGCCAGATCCAGGTATCGGGCCACCTAACTGTCGATTTGTTCCTAACTCTGTTCGCGCCCAGGTGCTCCAGTGGGGATACTCGTCCCGGTTTGCCTGTCATCTGGGGATAGGCCACACTCTGTCCCTCCTGAAGAGACATTTCTGGTGGCCCACTATGGACGCTGACACGCGTGCCTTTGTTTCTGCCTGTACAGTGTGTGCTCGTGGAAAGTCCTCTCACCGCACACCTGCTGGTCTGCTCTGCCCCTTGCCCATTCCCAGCCGTCCATGGTCCCACATTGCCCTTGATTTTGTCACGGGTTTACCCCTGTCCCAAGGTAACTCAGCCATTCTAACAATTGTTGATCGTTTTTTCCAAAGCTGTGCACTTTGTGGCCCTCCCTATGCTTCCTACAGCCCTTGAGACGTCCAAGCTGCTGGTCAATCATGTGTTTCGACTCCACGGAATCCCTTCAGATATCGTTTCCGACCGAGGCCCACAGTTCGTCTCACAGGTGTGGAGAGCATTCTGCCGAGCTCTTGGCGCCCCGGTGAGCCTCTCCTCTGGTTTCCAACCCCAGACTAACGGCCAGACCGAGCGAGCCAATCAGGATCTGGAAGCCACTCTTCGCTGTGTCACTGCCAGGAATCCCTCCTCCTGGAGCTCCCAACTCGCCTGGATTGAGTATGCCCACAACTCTGTCCAGCGCTGCAACCGGTATGTCCCCTTTTGAAGTTTCCTTGGGCTTTCAATCCCCCTTGTTTCCCGCTCAGAAGGATGACATTGCAGTACCGTCAGTCCAGGCTCATCTCTACCGGTGCCGCAGGGTTTGGAGGGACGCTCGGTCCGCGCTGCTGACCGGACCCGGTGCCTCGGCAATCGCCACCGGATCCCAGCCCCCACCAGGCCACAAAGTTTGGTTGTCGTCTAAGGACATTCCCCTAAAGACTGATTCTAGGAAACCCTCACCCCGCTTCATTGGTCTATTTGAGATTGTCACGGTTATCAACCCATCTGTTGTGAGACTAAAGTTGCCGAAGTCCATGAGGATCCATCCCACCTTCCATGTCTCTCACTTGAAACCGGTGTCTGTCAGTGCTTTGTGTCCTCCAGCCGCTTCCCCTCCGCCCACCCGGGTCATTGATGGCCACCTGGCTTACACCGTCCGGCGGTTGCTGGATGTGCGCCGCAGAGGCAGAGGGTACCAATACATCGCTGATTGGGAGGGATACGGCCCTGAGGAGCAGATCTGGATTCCACGCCGTCTAGTCTTAGACCCCTCTCTCATCCGGGATTTCCCTCGGTCCCACCCCGACAAGCCTGGTGGTTCGCCTGGAGGCTCACATTGAGGGGGGGGGGGGGTACTGTCACGGCCACGCCTCCTGTCATTCCTTGTGTTTTCCCTGGGTCGCCTGCTTGTTTCTCTCTCTATGTATGTGTCTGTGTTGTGGGCGTGTCGCCCCCCTCACTCTCCCTTGATTGCAGTTCAGTCAACTCACCTGCTCCAAGCCTCACTCCTGCCATCCATTAACTCATCAACCCAGCAGTATATCAACCCCAGTCTTCAGCCACTCGTCGCTAGATCGTCTACTCAGCTACAGTGGTAGTTTGCGGCTCTGGCTGCTTGAATTGTGGATTCAAGTACATTTGCGTGTGTGTTTTTTGTATTAACTCTTACTGGTTTTTGTGCTACAGGATCCCTGGCTTCCTGTCCACCCGCCTGCCTGCTACCTGCTACCCACTTCACCCTCTGCCTCCACGAGCCGGATGTTCTCCATCCTCCGTCCCCTTTCCCTGGAAACCCCTTCAATAAACCTCCTACCTATTGCTCCAAGTTTGTGTCCTGCGTTTGGGTCCTTCCCTTGTTGCACATGTGACATTAATATTCATATTTTAAAAAGTCCCTGTGTCACCATATATTGAATGCTAGTCGCTCGGCCTGTTTTACAGCCTCGCTAAGCTTTGCAAGTGCTGAGGCTAATCTGTGTTCCACAACAACAACAAAAATGTGTTGCTGGAACATTTTTTTAATTACAACATTCAACAAAGATCCAGAATTCAGCAAGTTTGACAAATTCTAACAATACACTCTCCCAACTTATGCTCAGTGATGCTCACATTCCCATGTGCGCTTGTGGCTATTCATTTCGTAAGATGCTTTGGCTTGGGACACACAAAATATAATGTTCTAATAAATCATATATATATATATATATATATATATATATATATATATATATATATATATATATATATATAGATAGATAGATAGATAGATAGATAGATAGATAGATCTATCTATCTATATCGGATTTATATATAGGATTTATTAGAACATTATATTTTGTATTTAGTCCTCACATCACAGAAAAATGTTTAAGTTCATTTAACTTTAAATTCACAAATAATGTATTTAATAAGACTTATTCGTGACAAGGTTTGTTCCAAAGCCCCGGGCCAATATCTACTTTTTTGTGCTAAATCTTACTTGCTGTCACTGCTGCAAATATTGTACAAAGTTGTGTAGTCAAGTGTTACCTACCGATTTTACACACTTGTCACCGTGTTAAGTTGTGCCACGACACTCTGTCATCCCGTTTCTCTCCCTTCTCCAAGCCTCCACCTACAAAGACTTTCTAATGTGTAAGAAATAATAGACTTTTTGGTATCGGTTAAATAATAGCAAAACTAAATGTATAATTATTTGAGTAGAAAGTAGGAGAAAGGGAAAATATATACTTATATTTGAATGATGTCAAATATCACGATGACATACCAATAGAAGGCTATACCGTTTGAGACTAGCAACCATGAATACATGAATCCATGAATGAACATCGAGGAACCCATTTACGATTTGAAAAATGTCGATTGGATTTTCAAAAACTAGGCAACACTTCTCAAGTATTTGTAAACTACTCAACCTCTTGTACTTGTATTATTTTTTTTTAATTATCGTGCGCTCGGCACTTTACTTCATGTTCTCTTGCTCTTTTGCTCATATGTTCTTTGCTGTAACGATGTAAATTTCCCCGTTGTGGGACTAATAAAGGTTCTGATTTTTGTATACCAAGTGAAGAGATAATCTTAAAGTCAAAAATCTAGTTTTTAGCAAAGCAATAACTGAGATGTTGATCTAAGTCACTTTTTTTTTTTTAAGTCTCAACTGACTAACAATAAATTATGTCAAGAAGGTCTCATCTCTGAAGTTCATTCTTTCCTTTGCTTTTCTCCTCCTCCCTTCCACACCATAGCCTAGTTAAGAAGCTCTGTCTAATGGACTCAGCCGTGAGCCCACAGGCCCAACTCAGGTGCACAGTGACATGGAGGGAAATGTGGACTGGAAGGGCTGGATGTATTGTTAGCTTATGTTGCAAGCTGTAGCCTTTGTTGCATTTTCAGCAGGGCAGAATGAAGGGGGCGGGGGGGTGAAGTGGCTGGGAATAGGCCGGTGCTGGCTGTCATTTCGCTGGCTGCAGCACGAGGTCACAACACTGTGGGGAGCTGTGTACACTTGCCTGCTAATTACACACACCACTGTGTCTCGTCATTCCTGTAGCTGTGGGGCCGTAAGACAATCTGGCAACTCCCTAGCACATGACAACTAAAGCAAGCAAGGATCGAGGATGTACGAATGCAGTCTAATTATGTTTACTTCTACCTTTTACCAAGCAGAGCAGCAGCAGCAGGTCAGAGCCCGTGTCTGACAAGAGGTAGAATAATTGCGAGTTTTAGTTAATGTAAACAATTTAATCATCACAAACTGGGTTTGGCCCATTGGGGAGAGGCTAAATAAAAATAATTGTAGACGTAATATGCAGAACATTCTGGTGGGGAAATGTTGTAATACTGAATGACAAGCCGTTAAAGCTCTGTGGAACAGGATCTGTAAGTAACATAGATATCTTGAATGCCGGCCTACAAATGCCAGGGAGGTTACAGCAGGAAATGCCTTTTGTGACTTTCCATTTGCTCAGCGATACACCACAGTATGGTATGGTGATATAAGGCTAATCACATAGAGTGCTAGGAAAGGTAGCTTATTAGCAGGTATATTAAACTCTATGAAAATGCACAGTTTAATCTTAACAAAGTGCCATTGTGTGAGGATATCAGAGTTGACTGTCAGAGAGCAGCTGATATCATGCTTGACTTTTCTACGACACTTCACTCTTCAACTGAACATGTATCCACAAATGTAACTTGGATTACCCACGAGATGACACGTTGTGCACTCCTTCCGTCCCACAGGACGTGTTTCTGCAAAACGATACTAGATCACATGCTCATACTGGAATTCTGGCTTCTCAGGTGTCTACTCGAGCCTTAAATAACATACTAGCTTTAAAAATGGAATATGAGCTAATTGCAGTAAAGGGACAGATCGGGTAATAGAGTCTCCAAGTAAATAGGTTACCTGAAATCAACAAGCAAGTTTATTTGCACAACATAACAGTTTGTAATTTGTTTACAATCAAAAGGGTAATAACCTACATCTTTTATGTTCTTATTATCTTCTGGCTCCCAGCTTGCTCCCTTTTCACCCTTTAAGTATATACAAGGATCATTACATATATATTATATATGACCTCATGATCCACTTAGAATGTTAAATAAGACTCTCACCCTTTTGCAAAAGCCTAAAGCTATGTGTGATTTATACATTAGAGACCAGAACATTTGCAGTCTAGGTCCTGCAAATAATGTATTTGGTACTTGTAGGTCTCTTTGAACTGATTGCTATAAGTGATTAACTGGTTAAGAGGGAGCGGCCTTATTTAGTCGATGAGGCTCAACCTCATCCACTCACTTATGGAGGCACTAGGGACACTGGTTTTAACCCATTAATCCTGTACTACTCTATGTTCACTGATGAGACTTGGGGCTGTGTTACATCATATATTTTATTCCATGTCCTGCCTTTGTATTAATCTAAATCAAATACAAGGGTTAGGTCAAAAAATTAAATAAATCACAGACAACAGCACAGCTGTGGAAAAGACAAATAATGAACCTCCCATCACAATATGATTTATGCTGTAATTTCATGGGTAGGGAGACTGTTAATCTTAGATTTTCATAGTTTCCACTGAATTTCCAGAAGGGTGCATACAAGGAAAATGTAATGCATTGCATCAATTCTGATAAATGGCCAAAAGGGTAGAAATGACACATTTGTGTTAATCTTTTCTCTTGAAAACAGCTAGAAACTTTATTTATTTAATAACAAAAGGAGCACAGGATTAAAGTATTTTTATGTGAATGTAACCAACAGAAAATAGTAGCAAACTTTGTTGTTCCCATCAGCTCTACAGAGCATTTTAGTCTTAGAGCTCATTGTTTTGGTTTTATGTCATTTTCAGCAACAACAAAAAAAAAAGGAACAACTTACCTGTCCAACAGTAAATAGCTGACACAGTTAGTGACTAGCTGAGGAACATATTGGAGCTTTTAGCTGCTTAAGGGCCAAATAGTTACCTCAAGAGCGGCGCTAAAAGATGACTGAATATTGGACTTAAAAACACTGAATAAAGCAGTTTCAGTGTTTCTCCAACGCTGCTGGCCGTCAATCAGACTTCCCGCAGGGACTGCGAGCCGGGTTGCCACTAATGTTTTCTTCAGCTTGTTTCTCTGATAACTTAAGATCCAGACGTTAAGGAGGTTTTTTTTTTTACCACAAACCAAATTATCCACAGAGGTCTCCTCCTCTCCAAAACAAATACGAGTAGGTGATTAAAACCAGTTAAAATACTAAGTAAAAAAGTCCAATTATGAGCACAAAGCTGACACATGCATAAAGGGGATACGTTGCCATTACAGGGGATCAAGTCAAACTAATTGTTACCCTGATTTAAATGATGGGTTTCTCTAAATTTGACAATTGTTGAAAATATTTGGGAAAGTACACAACTCAATAAAATAACTAACATAAGTCTAGCCATTTTCAGACATTTCAATGCGAAAAAGTTATGATGCAACATATTACAGACATATCACAATGTAATCTCTGTGCTGTCCAGTACAAAAACAGGTCCAGGCTAGGTTTAACCTAGCTAAGCTCAATGTCAAAGCTGAGGTGACTCTTGGATTTATTGGAAACTGGCTTGCTAGCTGACAAGATGCAGCCGGTTTGAAGCAGGTCTTTGTCACTTTTGATTTAGCTCGACTGGCTGTCTTTGTCCTACGCTAGGCTACACACGCCCAGAGCCATCCGTTATTATCCATAATGGGCGTCTGCAATGCTGGACAAACAAGCCTGCTAGAAGCAATGCTACAAAAATGTATTCCACATTTTTTATTTTTTTTTACTTTTCTTTGTTTCAAATCAGTCGAGGAAGTGGGGCACAGTATAATAAATCCCTAGAGGGCATGCATGGAGAGCCATGTGAGCGTGACCATAGAAAGCCCAAACACCCATTAGGGATGCACAAAGATGACATGTCTCCTCTGCTGCTGAAAAGTGGAATTGTCACTTTCCATATTTCTAATTACTGACTGAATACTGACAGAAGAATAAGAATCTCATTTCAATGTGTCAGAATGAGCACCGCTAACAATCCCAAACACACGGAGAGCGGAGGGCAGCAGAGCCTTTATCGAATACTGTCAATTTAGCGACTCACTACACTTCTGAGTGTATTTGGTAACAACAATATATTTATACAAATACGTGGCTTATTCTGATTTGTACATACACATGGTACTAACCCTTGCCTCCTCAAAAAAGGCCTGCACTCCATGTACAGATATGCAAACTACAAAATGACATCAACTGGTGACAACTACATAAAATTTTGAGCAGCTGCTTTTCTTGGAAAAAAAACAAGCTCCTGTCAACTGGAGCCCAGGGTGAACCAGTGAGCGAAGAAAGAAGGGCTGCTCACAAGCTCTGTCACCCTCCGTCTTGATTGATGTCGCACCAGTAGCATTCAAGGAAAAGAAAAAACCATATGAGGACACTCGCATTCCTCCATTACAGTTTGTGTAACATTATGGCTACAAATCTTTGATGCGGATTGAGTACATTTCCAGTTGGGCGGTCTCACGCTCCTTTGAATTTCTATGTACTGTAAATAAACTTGATCATGTCATTTATATGCAAACATTCGCATGACGTCGACCGGCTTTTCAAGCTGCCAATAGCTCCTTGCCTTCGAACAACGCGAGCCGCGCTGGTTGTGGGAGGGCAAACGAATGCTCGAGTTTCTAACCTGCCAATTCTGTTTGTTTCTTAAATCTTTTATTCCTCCATCCTGAAGTTTACTGGATTTTACTGCACGCTCACAATTACTTTTATCCACGCTGTTGACCTGCTTTCTTATTCTCTTCAAAGAGTACAGTTACATTACCCTTCCTTGCTTTAGTTCATCACCAGCAGCTGTAGGACACATTTTGTTGGAAAATGCATATATCGATAAAATCAGTATTTCAAATTCTTCTAATGTGTTTTACATTTAATTCAGATATGTGTTCTCTTGCTATCCTAAAGAATAATTATATTTCATACTTTATAGCAGCAGTCTGTGTACTATTATACTTCAGATTCTTCTGTAAACTCTACATGCACTTGTTACTGTACTTTTCAGACATTCTTAACGAGCTACCTTCTTACTCGTACAAAACCGTTTTTGAATACTTGAGTACTTCTATTTCTCGTACACTGTAGCTCAACACGCTTTCGGCTCAACGTTCTTTTCTATTTTTCCCTGGTTTTCTTCTCTGATATCAGAGTGCATGTCCACAGCCTGCAAGGAGGGTGATTTCTGTGGCAGCTGTTGGACTACTCAAGGGGGTGACGGTGATGAAAGTAGTCCCTTTATTAAACCACTTTAAACCGACCATCTGCACTGCTACCATCTCCTGAGAGAGTGCCATTGTGGGCAAACAAATGCTGTACAACATAAAACACGCTTTGATTTTACAAATACCTTAAAGGAATGTGCACTAATGTGCGTGTGGATACAACAACTTCACTAAGTTTTCGAAAAAGGAATACTAATTAGTTTGAGACGCATTTGCATTTAGTTAAAGAAAAAACTAATTCACCAGCACGTCTTGTCGTGGTTTACATGACAATACATTAGTTTCATCACCGTAGCCAGATTTAACAGCATGCAATAAAGTTTAACCTGAAATGACACAGACAGGGCCAGGGTAATTTGGAAAATTAGTTTAGACCATTAGTATGCTAAGCCTACGGTAGCATACATATCAATTAATTTCACTACAGAAGGACATTGCGGACTCGAAAACACTCAGACCCACTTCAGATATGACAGGCACCTGAAAACAGCCACACAGACAACTGCACGTGGCTCCTACCCCCAGGGCATCACACAGAAAATGAAAAGCCTATAAGAATTGATTCCCTGACGAAACTAGATCTGGCTGATGTGCCATGTATGGAATATATGTCTGCTGAAGATAGTAGTACTTACCTTCTCCCCATCGATTCCCTTTTGCCCTTCTGATCCAAGTTCCCCCTCCAATGACGAAAGTGAAAGTTAAAAAGGTGAAGAAAGGACCCTTGGAAAGTTCATACTTTAATCTTTATCCTCCACTTTTTTGCGCAGTTCCTGCTTAGCATTATTGAAATCAACCAGGACCTCTACACATTCTGACGCAAGATCAAGGAGGAACATGGTCTCTCCGAAAAGCTTGTTATTAGTGTTTCATAGATGATTGGATATCCCTTACATAAGCAAAATAATACATTCATCCACCATTTTTACTCAATGTTAGTAAGGATGTCATGAAACAAGACATTTAGTAGTCGATACCAAAACCAGTGAAATTTCACGATTCTTGATCCCCAATTCGATACCACGGAAAAAGTGATAAATGCCATTTACTTCAACAGGCATTCTTTTATTAACGTTTGCTTACTGTTATCTGCAAATGCATCGTTAATCCCTGATGTTTTCTTGTCACAAACAACATTTCACAAGATTACATTTGAACAAATCATGATAACCATATAACCTTCGCCCAACACTCATCTTTACTGAGTAGAGCTTGTACGCATCATGATGTAACTCAATGCAACCTCCCTACGTTACTCGCTACTTTACTTCATATGTTCTTTTTCTGTAACAAAGTACATTTCCCCGTTGTGGGACTAATAAAAGATTTCTGATTCTGATTCTGATACTAGCTTTCCTCCTCCGAATTCAACACAGACTTGTTGTTCACTATGTAGCATTATCAGGAGACCTGTTATCCTCATCAACATGCACATTTAAACAACAAGGGACTCCACAATCTAATCACAGCACTTTACAGATGGACTGTTTGGGTTTGGTAGGATTCTGATATCATGCATTGTTCTTGAGTTACAAGAATGTGTCTACACTGGGGTGACATGGTGTCCCACATACACTGCCAAAAAAAAGAAATCCTTTCTAAATGCAACTATTCATGTAAGTAAAACGGTGCTAAAGGGGTTGAGAGGGATCTAGAACTTGTGTCCTGTCCTCATTTGTGCAATGAAGTTAAATCCCAAACTCTAAAAAAGCTCATTCAAACTGAGATTAGCAGGGAACCGCACACTTGCACCACAGTCACACTGATACACATTTTGGAACCAGACACCAAATTCTCAGCAATATTGTTTCTAAGTGAGCTCCCTGCATCACTTCAGCTCCAGCAAAGTCTATAGCATGCGTAAGATTATACGGGAATAAGCAGTTTGAGGCTTATTTCCACAAATATAACATCTTAGAGGCTCATTTCCACAAATATTTTCCTGATCACTGATTCTTCTTAAACTACCCATCCCCTACTTTCCACGCACTCTGCCAGAAATGTGTGAGATGTCTCGGGGACTTGTTGGCTCGGTTATTAGAGTGTAACCTATACAGTTTCATGACCTCAGCTGGCCCGTAAAGCTCAAGCAAACTGCCATAATGCAGCACAGTGTCCAAGGGCAACCATATCATTACTCGTATCGTATCGACAGCTGCATGAAATTGTTCGTTCTCACAATGTGGCTAAAAAAAGAGACATTAAATCCAGAAGAGAGAGATAAGGAAGAGCAAGAAAAAGCTTCACTGACGAGGAGTTGAGCTTATGTATAAAACACTACACAACATGGTACCGTGCATTAGCATCAATAGCAATATTACTGCTGCCGCTCTTAATGTGGACTTTTCTTGTGCACTGTTGTGTAGCCAAACAGCTTTAGCTGGCCCCTAAACCTCATCTTAGAAAGCACAAGTGGAGAGAGCGAACGGCAAATGTCCCAGTGAGCTTAACATCTTCTATGGATATAGGTACAGGATTAAGCCATCTTCCATATCTAGGAATGATCCTATTTACTGTCGATGCATAAAGTGCTTCCACAACCACAACGTGAATGCAATAAAATATCTTGTGTATATACATTTTTTCTTGTAATGTATTTCTTTTGAGAATAGAATCCCAATCCCATACTCTCTTTTTACAATATCCTAATTGTTACAATGCAAGATATGGAAACAACACCCACATACTGGCATTACACAAGATGGTGCTCCATGGTGACTGGACCTGCCCCCTCTCACCGAAGGAAATAAAACGCAGGCGGTCGTTCGAGAGGCAACATTTGATGGTCAAAAATGTCACTGATGACATCATCATACAACACAATCAGCAAGCAATCAAATAGCGATGATAATAGAATGTTATTTTACGGAGAGCGTGTGAAATCTGGCTATTTTCTCAGCTATTCAGGATTGTAACAGCAAGATCAAATTACAAAACGAGCACTTAGCCACTCTTAAAGTATCCGTTAAATTATGCACTTTTCTCCCAATTTAAATGTCCAACTCCACGGCAATGTCTTTCACTCCTGGCACCCACTTTTGGCCGGGGGAGGGTGGAGTTAACTCAAATATGCATCAAGTTATACAAGCAATTTGTCTTTCGCCCAACAGCGAAGAGCTTCACAGAGAGGACACAACTGAGACACTGAGACTCACACAAATCCCAGCCCGACCTTCTAGTTGAAGTTGCTACTACAGCGACAAGGACACAATCCCCCACTGGCTTCCCACCCAGAATGCTGCCACCTGTGTCCAATGGGAAGCCTGGCCAAGCTGCTGCGTGGGACTGAACGTGCGTCTCTGTAGCAGCACCATTCACATTGTGCCAACCGGGCACCCACTTGCTGGTTTAATTTGATTTTGAGATTGTTTTGTTTTCTGTGTTGCTGTGATGGGAGTCAACACAGAGCAAGCCAGTGATTCACTCCAATGATGTTAGAAAATCATCTTAGAGATGGGCAGTGACAGAAGCCATAAATCACTAAACAAAAACGTGCCAGCTGTTATTCACTGCAACCAAAAACCATGCAGTCAAAACTAAAAATCTATTTGAAAATAAAGCTAAATGTATTAAAGGGTGAACCAAAAAAAAAAAGATGAAGCTCCCAACTGAGTTCATGTCAATCACAACTTTAATCCCAGCTTTAAGGGAAAAGCAACACTAGGGAATTTTGATGTTAAGGTTTTTAAGTCGTTTCATCAGTGAGTAGCGTACCTTATGTCCCGCATTTCCTGAAAGCCCAGGCTCCCCTGTATCCCCCTGTGACGGAAACAACACACAGCACAGTTAGTGAAAGGTCTCTCGTTCACACATTAGTGAATAGCTTTATGACGGCTTGTCATTTCAGCAGCGATCTTTCTCCTACAGCTGTTCCACAAGTTATTGCTGACACAGTGGCTCAGCAGCTGCAGATCAGGATACGATTTCCCAACAACTGGAAAAGCACAAATTTGAACCTTGTTAAGGCTCATTGTATAATCTTAATAATAGTATTAAGAAGAAAAGGGAAGGACAGGGTCAACAAAAGGAAGAAAAGCTTGATTGTCTAAGGGGTATAAAGTTATACACAAAAGGAAATAGATATTCCACAATAAGAGACAGAAGATGGAGGTAGATAATTATTCAACAAATTAATCTCACACAGAACTTGCTGCAAGCTAAGAATCTAATTAAACCTGATGCCCATTCATAGTCACATCTTCATTATAAGCCCTGTTTGTTAGAACTCAATAGGCGTGTTTAGATGCCATTATTATAGCATGGGTGATGGACCCATCATTCTAGAAAACACACCCAGTCTACTTTTTGTAAATTATAAATACTTGATGTGTAAAAATACCATTCTTAGACTAGATATTAAGCATGTGGCAAGATGTAGTACTTTCCAAGAACTCAGCAATTAGATGAGTATTCCATTTGTATGATACAGACGCTGATGTCATTCATTAAAAACAGCTAAGTCTCCTATAAAATGCACTGTAATGTACGTATTCCACAGTGCTCTCATTCAGCCTACGTTCATTTACACTTTCTTTTCAACCACTGACTCAAACTCCTTTTTTATAAAGAGCCAAAGCTAATAACACTGATGAATATAATAGGAACAATGGGAGGTTTGGACAGCTAATCGAAATTCAGCGTCAGCGAAAAATAATAAAGTGTCTTGAATAAAACTCCTGGAATTAGTCACTTTGTAAGGTACAATAGGGTAAAAATTGAATTAGATGAGTACTAATTGAAAACACAAGCCATAAGGGCAGGAGAGTTGTAAATGGTGCAAAACAAATTAAAAGGTATTGTAAAAGGAGAAGAAGTTTTAATTTCACCATTATGCCTGTGTGTTTTTTTTATTTAGCATGTACATGCAGGAGCTGTAAATCTAGTAATACCAGGGTTTATGTGCAAGGCCATAGAAAATGGATTTTCTTTCAAGTAAGCTGCATTCTTATAACCCAATCCTTATCTGTTTAATTTCCTGAGGGATTCTGGATTAATCATAGCAGTTTAATCCCTTTGCAGTGCATTAGAATCCACCGTCAAACTCCTGACTGTAATGCGGGATAGTACTTTCTGTCGGAGTAACACAAAGTAATCCCCACTCACATTCCTAAAAAAAACCTCTGTGTAGGTCACGGTGATTGGCCTGCACTTCTCATTATGGGTGTTTTTAAATGCTTTAAATTGTGAAGATGTCTTTGATTAATCTCTACAAAGTCAAGCTAAATTGTTAATAAGTATACTCTGACTACTTATTTATCTTTTTACAGAATGAGATTCTCATGTTGGTAATTGAAAGCCTCACGAGCGTACCTTATTAGCTATGTCTTTGTTGCATTATAATGTAATGTAAATCTAAGAGTGCGGCACCGTTTTATACTCACTGGAACTCCCTTGGAAGTTTAGGGATCAATTTAAATAAATATGCTTAATCAGAGGTCCACTGCTACCACATTGTACCAGACAGATTAATGTGCAACAAGGTCAGAGGGTATAAGATGAAATGCAATTAGCACACGCGATCGTGTCAAAGCGCAACGTTTCTGATATACTGCACAGATGGCTGTAAATAAAATACTTTTCTACAGTTTTTCTCTTAGTGGTAGTGGCACGTGAACATTTTCACATCACACATGACATTTCCGCTCGATGATTGGTAACATTTTGTTAAGTATCTGCTCTACTTGCTTATTTCACTAAACTTATCAGCTAATGTCACTAAACGGCACACTGCGTTTACTGGTTTATCATCAAATCAAAAATATAAATCAAACATATATTAAATCTCTTACCATGTTAAACCAAGATGGTTGATTTCTAATTATCTATTGGTAGATTGGTGTGTCACTAAACTAACATACCTCAGTCTATCAAACACAACAACTTCAGCTTGTGTGAACTCATTCAAACTCTGAATCAGGTAAATTAAATTATCTCAAAGCACCACTGTGGCGCTCCGCTGCTGTAGATGAGGTATTGATTGAACTGAGATTTATTAAATAAAGATTAAACCTGATATTACATGTATTTTTCCAAACTTTTGGAAAAATACTGAAAATGGGTGAACATTTGAAAACACTGAACATTTTTCCACACTGAAAAAGTATTTAGCTCTCATTCTGCAAAAAAACAATTTAATACACCATGCGAGTTAAAAGGAGATGAAGGAGATGAACAAGGGGATTAGGAGGAAAATGAGGTTGAAATGAAGCAAATGAGGAACCTCTTCAGACCTGAGGTGGGAGGAGCACATGAAGTTTATACCATACACACTTGGTCTTAACAATAAAACAAATGTTGGTGAATTGTTCATTAAAACAAATGTTTGCCAAGAGTAGCAACATCTAGTTTTAGATCGGTAAATGTTTGCTAATGGACATAAAAAGTGGAGCTAATTAAATGTAAAGAGCTGCGTGGGTGTGTTTTACCAGCCATATAATGTACAGATATTTAACTATTTTGTGCATCCTTGTTTCTTGTCTTAAATGTTTGTCTTTGTTGTTGCAAATTAAGCTGCTTTCAAGAAAACAAAATCAACGAGTTCAGTTAATTGTCAGTTTACCTTTGAGATCAACAGCCCTCTGACAAACAAATCACATTTACCCGAGCACCGTGGATTACACCATTAATCCAAAGTGGAGTGACTTTTATTATTATAAAAGCAAAAGAATATGATGTTTTCTCTGAGTAAAAACAACGATGAGGTGTGATCAACTGACATGTGGCGGTTAGTACTAAATGAATGTCCCTGATCAGGTTTTTTCCTTAACTTTATTGATTTAGAGCTCGAGCATGTAATAGGATTGGTTATGAATTTTGTTGTTGAGTAAGTAAACAAATGGCGCCAAGTATTGATTTGTTGAAGACCTGAAATTAGATTTCAGGTGTTAACAGTGTGAGCCACTGACTCATAGCACAAGGCCTGCAGAAATAATGGAATGGCCCTAAAAATCATGTTTAAATCATTGTTGAGCACTATAACACGACAGATGTGTACTAAGGGTCTCTTTGGATGTGCTCTTAGGCTTCAGTTCAAAACTGCCTCTGGGAATATATCACCATTTGCGAAAGAGCACGTCACGGCGCCTGCTATACATGTGCTGCCTTTTGTGAGATGTAAAATTGCCTAATACATTCTTGCCCAGTGAATCTAGTCATTTCACTGAGCAGCAAGTAATTAATCACCAGAACCGCCAACACACTCAAAGTGCACATACACGGACACATTACAGCCTGAGAGCTGATCCCTGCTAGATCAATTAGGACTCATTAGAGACCAATTATAACACATTTACAAATCTGATTAGTACAATCTGTTGCTTTACACACAGTTTTGAATATACAATTTTATATTCCTGACTAGAAAAAGGAAGGAAAGGATATAGGCAATAACCAAAAACAAACCAACTACAAATAAAATAACTAGAAAAGCTTTAAAGCTACAAGCGTTAAAACATCTATACAGTATATATCTAGGAACAAAATGTTGATGAAGATGCTCATTATTCCCAATTTTTCACTGGCCAATTGCCTGGACACATGGCAGCTAAACACAAAACATGAACTGCTTTCTTAATAATCAAGAACTCTCTATAGTTCCTGATTAGTTTACATTATTTAAGACAGAATGGCGACATAAAATGTCAAGCAATCTTAAATATCCAGACCAGCGGCACATGGTCGGTGCTGTTTATAGGCTAAACTGTGTTAAACAAAATGTAACTTTAACAGTAAGAATAACTCACTATGTAGGTATGACAGCACATAAAATACCCCAATTCCAAATTCCTGAGCTGAGCTGTACAGGTATAATGATTTTACACCAATATACATGTCGCTTTTGTGCCTTCCAGGAATGAGTGGTTTTCCAGGAACAAAAGTCATCCTGCATATCTTAATCCCACAGCCACATCATGGTAATTAGGACACTGACCCCAGAAGCCATCTGGTCTTATCAGGCACACAGTACCACCACCTGTTCATCCTCATGAATTCCATTCATAGCCGAACGCATTCTCCCAGGGTTCCTTGCACCGACTGCTAAAAGGGGATTTCATACTCTAAACGATGTGATTTGTCGAGGGAAAAATTGCCTCTTTTTGTCTGAGTATTTGTCCTCCAACCAATACCCGCAATTTTCAGTGACTGGGCATTTACCATTTACAATTCCACCCGTCTATTGAGCTGTCATGGAGAACGGATCCTTCTAGTTTTGAACTACCTATTTTTCTAGTGATTGGACAAATGTATGATTTCCCAATTCACACACCTTTGGGAGATTTGAGAAAAAATTCACCTTGTGAAGGTAATTGTAAGGTATCATCTCTGAAGGCCCTCGATGGCTGAACATGAACCTTTGTCAGACACTACCGCACAGACATTTGCTTGCTGAGAGAGACATGTATTCCTCTTCCTCCGACAATGAATTTCTAAAAAAGTACAAATTTCCCCTGCAGGGACTTGCTCTCATTCTTCACATTTAGACCTTGCAACTGTCCTGGAATCCCAGTGATACTGCCCACAGAGAAAAACCACGGCCGAGTGTCATTCGAGAACAAACGTATGAGACAAAGCGTGGCGACCCAGTGATAATTCTCTCCATGTTTCAACCCACCTACTTAAGTCTAGACAGCAGTGACAATATTGCATCTTTAACAGTCGCTTGCATATTTTCTTTTTAAATAAATACCAAGAACAAATAAGTCCATTTATTAACATCATACAAATGTTGTCCTTACCTTGTCTCCTGTATCCCCCTTTTCTCCTGAAAGTCCAACTACACCTGCAAGACCAGCATCTCCCTGTGCATGTAGTATGTGAGAAAATAGAAAATGTGACTATTGCTTTTCACACAGGAATTGTATAGCGCTACAGTTTGTATTTTGAGACAGCACTTAATTTGAACTTTTACAATAAAGCACAATGTTACAGAGTATAAGATGCTACTCTATGGATGTTGCATATACAGTAACAGTGGCTATGTTTGTTATCAGTTCAGTTTGTATTGTTAAATGAAGCCATGTTACTGTAGACAAACATCATATAGATATATATTATCATTATATGTTAAAAAACACTTCTATCTTATAATCTTCATTAGTGGATGATCCATCTGTGTTAACCGGGGGCTGCAGTCCATGTAACGTTACGTTAGTTTGGATTTAGTCTAATAAACAAAGTGACAGAAACTAGAAAACGACCCTCATGTTCGTCTCATCTTCCCGATGGCGGCGCAGCCAGGAGAGCAGCCTGCCGGGGGAGGAGAGAGGTTGGCACTCGGCAGTCGCCTCCGTCAGACGGAGCCCCAGTCAGCGGCCGAAGAGACTTGAGCTCAGCCAGAACAAGCACCAGCACCAGCAGTCACAGCGGGCTGGTGGACCTGTGTAACAGCAGCAACAAGGAGTCTGCAGTTCCCCGGTGCTGTTGCTGAACTCAAGCTAACTGCTAACTGAAGCTACGCCGACAGCTATAGACGCTCGGCGAAACAGCCTCCTGGCAGCTGTGAGGACGAAGCGAAGTGGTTTTCTTGTTTCTGTGACCTTGAATGTAATCCAATAAACAAACTATAAAACAGACACAGAACATGGCTGTAATATTTACAAGCGAGTCGGGCAGCTGTACTTCTTCTCCCTCTGCACTGAGGGCAGACTGGAGCTACAGTGACTCACTATCACCTCTACAACTAGTCAGTTATCATCGTCATCGTCATCGTCATCATCGTGTCATTTAGCACACGCTCTTATCCACAGTGACTTACAGTGAACTAACTACAGGCACAGTCCCCCTGGAGCAACTCGGGGTTAAGAACCTTGCTCAAGGGCACAATGGTGGCATCCTGGTATTGAGCTCACAACCTTCTGGTGTTGTATTTGGAATCCTAACCACTAGACCAGCAACACCCGTTAGCATGCTAATGTCAGTAGATATCTCTGCAACACAACACACAGACGTCTTTGACATAACGTCAACACTGTTACCTCTTCACATTCTGTTGATAATGTTAGTTCATTGTTTTCTTCTGGCATATCTTACACATTGAACCTTTAATTATATTGACAGTATGACAGAAAACTGTAAACTAATTTACACACAAAGATACAATAAAGTCCATTCTCAGAAAATACGATACAGTATAAAAAGATGCTGGCTGTAGCAAAAATATTGTTCTAATCCAGGACACCAAAAAAGTTGATTTGACTTTTAGTCCATGGTGACAAAGTGCAAAGTGTTCCATGCTTGAACAGTTTGGGAGAGTTATACCTGTGTTTGCTAATAGATTACGGCGATACTGCCTTTATTTGGCTTCCAAAGAAAATATTTTCTGCTATAAATCTTTTTTAACGAGCAGTTAAGTGCCTACATGCAGTGTAAATCAGTGCTGGTTCAGTTACAATAGACATTACACTTACTCAATTAGAGGCCCTTGTTGGGTGGAATTGATTGTACCTTTTCAGCTGGACAGTGACATCTGTCAATTGACTTTGAGGACGGCTGAGACAGCATCTGGGGGAGCTGGGCTGTAACCAGGGGAGGGGAAGTCCCATTAAAGGTCTTCTTGGCTTCACACTGGATCAATACAGAAATTCCACCATTTAGTCGCCTTCCTTTGTCATGTTTGCAACAGCACATGGCCAAACAAAAACTAGAAAAACTACTGCAACACAGCCAACTTAACCCAAGCTTTAGGTGGCATATATTAACGTCATGCTGCAAATAATAAATATAAATGAAAACTCTAGAAAGTACTAAGCAGACGAGTAGTGATAAGTCCTTGTCAAGGTTGTGTCAATTCCCTCGGAGGAACTTTACACCGACATGACAGAACGCCTAGGGAGACATGTAATGGTTAGGGGTCAAAGGTCATCTCTACATTGGAATCCCTGTAACATTAGCTGCTATTGATTATACATATATATATATATATATATACACTTCAAACTGGCTTATTTGAAGACAGTGTTCACTTATACGATTGTACCTATTTGAAGCTATTGTACTTACAAGACTCTTGCTGTTCGGAGTTGTATCTCCATGATTGTTTGCACTTTTTGTACGCTTTGGACAAAAGCGTCAGCTAAATGAACTGTAATGTAATGTAATATATGGTGATGGAAGATTTCTGTTATTAAGTTTCTATCTGGGGACGGGTCCCCTAATGGACAAGACCAAAGACTTGTTACACTTTCATTGTTTGATCAAACTTGCATAGGTTAACATACGAGCTAGTGAATGTACTTTAGCAGGTGACCTACAGAAGTACAGTGTTCTGTCTCAGAAATGCATTATATATGATAAATGACATATTTCAAAATTATTAATACTCATTACATGTTATTTTATTAACAATAAACAGTGGGTATTATTACTATAGCGAAACATCGTAGCGTTCTACCTTTGGCTCCAGTAGCTCACAGCAATTTTCCATTTCGGCCATATAAGGATCACAGTAGATTATAATTTGTTTCACTTCAATCTGTGGGGGAAAGAAAACTCATTAAGGGACCATTACAGCATCATACAATAGTGTCATCACTTCATGCCCCTATTTTGACAAAAGGTCTGCTCTTCACGGGTACAATTTGTTCAACCGTCAGCTGTTGTAGCTTTGAGTTGACCATTGCCGTTCCTATTGCAAGCAAAACACTTCACATTTATAAAAAAGCTCCAACTTCTGCTTGAATTGCAGCTGCTTCACCACAGAATTTGAACCTTAACATTTTTCTGATCTACTCCCTTACATATTTACAAATCACATGGACTAAAAAGTCAGCTGTTAATGCTACTTAAGCCAAGTTCTACTCAGAGGCATTGGGGGACCAAACGGCATAGCCTCATGTTTTTTAGCACGTTGAGGCATCTCTGAGAATGAGCAGTAACACATACGACACAATAGAGGATTTACAGAGATTAAGTAAATACTCCCCTGAGGCATGTTTGAAATACCTTTTGAAAGCATTGGGAGTGCATTTCAAAGTTAATCTGTGAAGATAGTACACCATTGATGGAGATGAGTAACAAAACAAGTGCGTCAAAAAACGGGTAAATCCCTAAATGACACTGTGTAGATTTAGCTCAAGACTTCGTGTTCACAAAGTTTACATGGTACGTACATCTACGGGTCGTCCATCCTCCACTCGTGTGGTGATGAGAGTGCGCCCGCTGGAGTCGACGCTGTCTTTCTCATCAGTGAGCCTCCTTTCTATTAGCTTGCAGTCCAAATAAATGGAGACAATGTTGCTCTGGACAGAAATACTCAGCTTGTGCCACTGGCGATCAAAAAGGTCATGTAGGTCACGGCTCTTAAATGTGTAGCGGAGAGCGTTCTTTAGCTGACCCTGGGAAGAAAACTCTACCGCCTTCTTGCCACCATCAACCACAACAGATACCTGAGGAGCAAAGAAGAGTTTAAAAGCAGGGTTCTTATTGCAAACAAACACCCATCCCATATTATTCTAGCATATGTGTAGGTACTGAAATATGTTACATTAAAACATACAGTGGGGCCCACCTGACTGCCTCCTGACTGGTCGAATATCTGCCAAAGATACCAGCGGTCTTTTTTTGTAGTTCTTCTTACCCGGAAGATGGTAACGAGGGAGTATTCACTTGAAAGTCCATTTGGAAATATTTCTCTAAAGAAAACATCATATAACACAGTCAGACTCTCCCAGAATATGAATATTAAATCGAACATAAAAAATAAAATAAGATAAAAGTGTCAAGTGTCATTTCTCAAAATCTTTTAAAGCTTTCAGTGGCTGAACAATGAACCAGCCAATCAACTTCAATGATCAATAAAACATTTCAATATCCTCCTGCGGCAGAGTAAACACATAAATAAACCTGACACACTTGATTCCATTTAGCTTGATGAATTGTATACTGGCTTCCCCGTCTTTCAGATAATGAAAACATGTAGGAATTGATCCTAAACACTCTGAAACCAATATTTTACCTCCCTGAGATATCATGTGCTATCGATGCCTAGTGCAATGCAGATATAGGTTTATGTGTATGCCCTCCGCTGCTCTGTAAAGTCAAATAAAAATTCTGTGTTTTCACAGCAGAAAATGTGTTCAAGCAGAAGCAAACTATGCCGAGAAAATAGGGAATATATATAGGAAAAGCAATATCCTATTTGAATTGCAGCTTATTCAGTAACTCATCTCTCAACCGACATCCCCACTCCCTTACTAATTTTAAACATTGCATAAAAAGAAGCAAAAAACATTTTCAAAATACCCTAACCCTAGCCCTAACTCCAGACTCAGATTAACAGTTAAAAGTGGAAGAGCATAAATATAATAAATCAAGATCAGCAAAAATAAAAATAATAATGCAATGATAAGGTCATTGAGAAGGCAGAGCACAGCCTGGGGGAGGGAGAGAGAGAGTTTCTTCAGACAGGTTGGAAATTAGTTTTCACTCCAATATATCATCTCCTATTCTCTGAGAGCTTCATACCCTCTTCTATTGTGTCCCTTGAATTCTTTGAGATTTCGCTGTAAACGGTACATGACTAAAATGATAAATACACAAAGTTAAAGCTCCCGAAAAAAATGCCTCTTTGAGAGGCCAAGGGCTGGGAAAGTTATTTGTTGCCCGAGGGCTAAAGGACCATTTCAGCTGCGAATCAATATGAAAAGTGGCAGGGCAATTTATAAAAATGAGGACTTATAAAATATTATAATATTTCCGAGCTGCATGTAAAGGAACTGCTTGTACCAAATGTATTGCATATTATTATATCAAAGAAACATGTAAAAGAGAACTCCAAGAGCATTTGCAATACACTGCAATTTATGGAAAATAATAAATGGAAGCAGGTTTGTATATAATGAGAAACTCTGTGAAATACAATGACAGGCTGTTTTCTGTTAGAGCCCAGGAGTTCACACGCTTCTTTACAAAGTCTCCAACTAAGGCTGCTCTTATTTCAAAACACGGTCTGTCTACAGTGCAGCACACTTGATCTCCGAGGGCCCAGAGGGTTAAAGTTCTTGACCTCGTGTTGACTGCGATCTGTGGCTAAATGGCTAAACCCGGAGCTCAGCGTGGGTCAGTTTGAACACTGTTATTCTGACTCTTTGGAAAAAGGCTACTCTGCATGTTTAAGTAAGTGATAATGAGTGAAGGAAAAGGATCTGCACTTCACTTTCCCTGCTCTCATGCTACCACGCTAAAACCACTTTTACAATATACTGTACTGCATGTTATTCTGCCAACCCTGTCTCTTAAACGTTCCATTTATATTGAACTAATTGGCACATAAAAAAACTAAACATAACTGCCTTCTGGATTAGATTCAATAACAATGTTGTGTTCAGATGCAAGTCGAGTGACGTTTGTATACTGCAGGGTTGGATTCTACAAGTAGCCGGGCCTGGTTCCAAGCCAAATTACTGAAACAGCCACAGCAGTAAGGAAAACAAAAAAGGCAAAAGTGTATTTTAGGAAAGAGTTACTTGTGCATAAGTACTGTATATTGTAAAAACATATTGCACAAACCAAAGCAATAATCAGTAGTAGCACAAAAGACCACAGAGCAACACCCTGGCTTCCACAAGAGTTATAATCAAAACTAACTCCATTTTTATAAAGGAGCTTTCTGGAAACTATCACCAGCCTTGGAACATGCCGTTGACCATGCATATTGCTTGGCTGGCACTACTCCTTGTATAATCAGAGACAATGGTTTGACAGAATGTCACAGCAACACTGCCGGTCTGCTAGAGAATCTCCCGGAAGCGGCTTTAGTGTCCTGGCTTGTAAGAAATCCTATCCAGGAGGATTCTTCAAATTAGTCAGAGGAATCAGATTGCTGAAACAATCAAACTTCAAATGTTAGCCTAGTTGGCTCACGTCGCTATCACTGACACTCAATCCTCCAACAGATCAAAGTGGGATCAACCATGCCCGTTTACACGCTAAATGGATCAATAATACTAGCCAGGACTATAACTTCCTCTCAGTGTGACTCCTCTTTCCTGTTTGAATGTGGAAGTGCTTGCCAGCATGATAGAAGACCGTTTCTGATGAAGCCAAATCAGAATGCGTGCCTGTGATCCGGAGGAAGGATATCTTACCAGTGAAGAGAATTTATACAAAGCGAGTGCGTATGTGCGTATCTGAGATGTGTTAGACTGCCACGTTATCATCATTCCAGAGTAAATAAGTGTTCCTCTGCACACATAATGGAGAGATAACAAGGCACCAAAAACAGACAAACATCTTCTAAACTGTGTCATCTGCCACCATGACTGCATGCCGTGAAATAAATTTGAGTCATTTGTTCCCTCTGATCAACATGGAATTTTTTTTTTTTTAAATGGGCAATTCTTCATTGGTAGAAAAACGCCTGTGATATCCAAACTGCTGCCAGGAATATCAACCAAGTTGCCACAGCGGCGGTAAATAGAGGTAAGTTAAAGAACTCCAAGCCGCTAGCACGTGTGAGGCACAAGGAGCTAATGGCTTTAAAAGAAAAGTGACTCAGCTATACAGTATTGATTGCAGCACACCCATAATATTATGTTTTGCAAAACAAGGATTATAAGTCACAACAACTGTAGTCCAATGAGGCTGCTTGCTGCCTTGTTGCAAATAGCAAGTAAAGTGGAAAGGAAAGAAGCTCATTGATCTTCTTTTGCTGAACAGTTACAGAAAGAAAAGCACAGAATTCTAAAGACAGCACTGCGCTTCAACACGGGGAGAGCACATTTTGAATACATGTTGCATTTTGTAAAGCAATTTGTCATCTTGCACAACTGTTCCTTGAGTATGTCAGCTCTGATCTATGCACGGTAATGTGTACTGTGCCAAGGAGCTGGCAGAACATTAGCCAGATCTAGAGAGTCGAGCATCTATTGCTGCATATCCTGCGAGTAAAGTGAGCAATGTTTTAGTGGCTGTAGCGGGGGCAGAGGGGCCTCCTGCTTCGTGCAATTGCCCCTCGCTTTCCTTCCTCAGCTGACATGCGGTATCACCTGTCAAAGTACTTAGATAATTGGATATGAGAGGGATCGCAGTCTCGCCACTATAACCAATGACACTGTCAGCAGTGTCATTGAGAAGCAGCATCTTCTTGCACTATGGGCCCAGACTAAGGGAAGGGCTGAAGTAAATGTATTTTCGGCTGGCTGACTGAACAGGGAAGCGGATCACAAATCACCTGGCTTTAAGATTCTTCCAGCTAGCCAGAGAGAGAGAGAGAGAGAGTGGCAGTAAATGTTTACAGTTGCATGTCATGTAAAAATGCTAAAAATATCCTCCCCTCCTGGAAGAATGACACAGTGTTCTCTTTCACTGACGACACAAAACAATAAATATCTCAAAATGCATTTTTTTTATTAATCACAAAACATCACCGTAAAGCCAAGTTTGGCAACCCGTACAGGCTCATATGTGCCACCGGTCTTTCTTGATACAACTGATGGTGCTAAATGTAAACGTGTAATGAGCCATCATAAATATCACATGAAATTAAAATCCCCACTTTATCATCATATTAGCATGAAGGTGAAGTCACAGAGCGGTCCCACCACTTGACCGGGGAAATAAAGGTCTTCAGTAAATGGCACCTCAGTGTGTCATTTATGCAGTTATTTTAATATTCCTGTCTTATTATACGTGCTCCGGCGGTTTTTTTCCCATTCCTTTATGTCCCACTTTTCACCCTTAGGAGATTTCTAGAATAAACGCAATATATATTAATTTTGTTCAAATTATTCCCTGTCTAACAGCTCACCTCACAGCTTGCCCTTATTAGCGAAGGTAAATGGAACTATTGCTCTGAGCAGGGTATATGTGGGCTGCCTCAAGCCATAAAATCCACTTCTATCTACACTCTGTTTTTTCTTACAATTTTACCAGATGTGAAGGAAAGCAAGCATGAACCCTCATCACGGTCTGCACAGCAGAGATCGATAATAGCTTTCGTATTCTAGCATTTTGTTATAATATCATGTGGTCTTGCAATATTTAAGTTGAAGGAAATAACCTTCCTATACAGAACCTGTCCATAAGGGAGCAAACACAGTAGAAACCTAGGTGTTAATCCGAACGAACACTGCAGTTTAATATCAGTTCATAGCCTCGGCCACACATGAGTGACTGCATCTGTTCCATAGCAAGAGCGTTAGAGTGGTAGAAATGAAGCAGCATATAGAGAGATTATTTACTGAGTCGTGCCTGACATGCAGCCTGGCTTTTTGAGTTATCCTAAAATGTTATAAAAAGGAACCAGAGTACAACATCTGAACCCAAATGAGGCAGACAATAAAACACACATGCAAGCTCACACACACAAGGACGCTACTCACTTTGTTGGCTTAATGAGCGGGCTGCTTCCCAAACGAAAGGACGACAAGTCCTCTGTGATTGTTCCCTTTCGGAGAAGAAACTTTTCCGTGAGATCAAATCCTGTGAACAGGTTAACAATGTATCAATAGAGTTACATGAGCCAATGTTGACATATTCACAAAACAATTGTGTTCACAAAGAACGCACCTGTGATATCCAGGGGACGATCCAAGATATCAGAAAACCTGTGCTCCTCTAC
This sequence comes from Cottoperca gobio, assembly GCF_900634415.1. Classification (NCBI taxonomy): domain Eukaryota; kingdom Metazoa; phylum Chordata; class Actinopteri; order Perciformes; family Bovichtidae; genus Cottoperca; species Cottoperca gobio. Next base: position 11,549,908 of record NC_041369.1, read on the forward strand.
GCTCAGAGGGGGACATGAGCCATCTAGAGGAACGTTGTGCCGGGCAGTTTTAACAAGTATCATAGAAGAGAAGACGATCAATTGAACCATGAATTCATTTCCTTTCAACTTCCTCAGCAGGAATCAACATCAGAGCAGAAAATCAATTCAAAGTTTTTTCCGCATTAATCTTTAAAACTTTAGTTTGAACTTATAAAACAACCATCAGGGACAAGACTCTGAGATGTAATTTAGAGGCAAGCCTAGATTTGCTTTCCCGGAAATTTAAATGGAGACTTTATGAATACTGATGGTCCCATAATATTCTTTTCCAAACATATAGAGTGGAAATTCCAAATAATGGCTTGACAAAGGGGGGGGTTTGCCATTGTAAGTAAATTAGGAACCATAAATGTTTTGTAACATATTTCAAATGTGTTTTGTAAAACATGAATAAAAAAGTGCACATGGCGTTGTGACATAATAGATTAATACATGATTATATAAAGGCAAACAAAAGCCTTTTAATCATGAAAGATTTGACCGTCTATCTGCTAGATGTGTACCTGTCTGACTATCAGATCTTTACCTTGATATTAATGAAAGATAATTCATTTTAAAAGATGAAACTTGTCTGCTTTATGTTGACAACGGGACATTTAAGTGACATTTAAGAATACCATAACTTGTACACAATGGCCCTCCGATGTTGAAAGATTGCTGTACAAGAAGTCAAGGACAACTAACGCACGTACCTGTTCGTTCACTCACTGCCATTCCAAAAGTGCAAGGAATGAAATTTACAGTCCAAACGAAAGCAGTCCATTTTAACAAGCAAATCATGGCTCTGACACGAGAAGCAGTCCCACCTGAAAACCCCGATGCAAACAGAACAGTTTGTATTTTACAATTCAAATTTCTTTACCAAATATTAAGAATTAATTGAAGAATGAAACACATTCCTTACGCCAATCTCAATTAAGTATATTTTCTGCATGCAAGTGAAAACAAACTAACAGACAGAACTTCACCGCAGACACAAGCAAACAATGTCGCCGTACTGATCTTTATTATAAACTTGCTATTTTGTTAAACTTTGGCTTGGATGTATTCAGCTAGTCCAGCACTGAAACCATCGCGTGTCTATGTGGTTTCACTCCTTTAAATCTGGCTGCAATCATATGTCACAATGTTCTATTAGTTGTCCTCAAATCAGGTATTTTCCTTTTTATATTCACTAAATAAGATTATGTGCAAATCGTATTATTATGAGATAGAACTGTAAATCATATCTGATTCTCTTAACAGCCCACGCTCATGCCCACTTGTATGTCCCCAAAGCCTCTTTGTGTGTTTATGTAAAGTCCCTCTAGAGAATACACTTTTGAGTCCTTCGCTCATTCGTTTTCATGAACACCTGCCATACAGTGATGAATGGAGATGTCTATACTGCAGCTAAATCATTATACACTAAGCAATGTTTATGTTAAGGTTTGTTAACTAGCTGAGCCAAGCTCCCTTTTGCTCTCCAAAGACAGTTTTTAATTCATTTGGTCAATATGTCAGCGCCATATTGTGGAACTGTGCAGATACTTAACTTCAGAATAAGATAAAGACAACAAAACGGGGAGATAGTACTGCAGTATGCTGAGTGTTAAAGAGATAAAACAAGTTTAAGTTTCTATCATTATTTTACTTTCTCTGAATTTAGTTGTATGAGAAGTTCGACACATTTTTGGCACCTCGTGTTTTCTTTTGTCTGGTTCTAGTGGTAACGCCAAAGCCTTGATCTGTGTTTCTTTAGTACTCTATTAACACTCAACACTGTTGTGTTTTCATCTGTAAGCTGGCGGCAGTGTCTTGTTCAAGGACGTCACATGCAAAGGATCAAACCCTGGAAACCTTAAGTAGTTCTCTTAAGCCATTTGACTGCGATGCCAAACAAAACTGTCTGCTTTACTTGTGCTATTGCATTTTTTTCAGGGCGGAGTCCTCCTGGATGGTAAGACTCTGGTCCAACGTAAATTCAATCAATTTTAGCAGACTATTCCAACTCAAAAGAAAACACTTTCAGTAACTTCTGGATTGATTTGCCTCCAAAGATTTGGTGCAGCGCCCGAATAGTGTTGATGATTGATCACACAAACTTAGAAAATAATTTCAGCCGTTTGTTTTTCTTTTCCAAGGACTTTCAAGGACTTCAAGGAAACTCAACAGAAGCCCACAAACAGATTTACACATCATCACGGAGTGAAAGTCAATAAATAAATGTAAAATCAATTTGGTTTTGTGATTATTCTCTTTAAAAACAACAGAATGGGTCACATCTGCTTGTCATTCCCACATAAGTGGCGTAATGAGAAGTTTATAATGACAAACATGCTTTTTTTTCAGAACTTGGAAGGTAGTTTTGTTGTTTTAGTTTTGTAATCCTGTTACAAAGTCTATAATCTTTCCTTCCTGGAGAACATTTATGTATTCCCACTGGGTAAGAAACGACTGAAGACAGAGCGGAGTCCTGAACTTGACCTCCACATAACAGAAACAGCCATGACACATTAAGTTAATTTATAAGCACAGTCTCCCAAAGTGTCACCAAAATAATTTTTCATGATACTCTCGTTGTTTAACTGCCGCTGTCTTATCCAAATTAATCTTGCCCCAGTGATTTAATTCCCGTTCATGCTGCAAGCACTCCCACTGGATCATAAAGTTTTGCGTGCGGGCCCACAGTATCATGGCGCTGAGAGATGAAATGACCGCGCCACTCACAACTACAACCATGCATGGGCCGTAGACAAGTGACACTACAGGGGTATCACATTCCTTTTCTGTGTGAAGCTGTAATGTTATTCCCATCATTTGTGCAGATACATGCAATGCACACAGCTCTAACACCTGCAGTCAGTCACTCTACATCTTCATTTGAGGTGATTTCTGTAGGAGTTTAATTGGTACTTTAAGACCACATGTAGTTTTACATGTAATTTAGTGTACATCACCATCTGCCAAGATTTCATTCTTAAATTGACAGTATATTTAATTGTGTAGGTTACTCTAAAGCCCGGACAGAGAAGTTATTCTATTATGTCACTCCATCATTCATTCAAAAGGCAATAACTTCACTGTAACACTTTGCAATATTTAAAGAAGCGTGTTTCTCTGCGCGATCGCTGATTGGCTGGTTGTTTATTTATTTGTTTAATAATTACGGTATGAAGCGGTTGATATTCTTTTAAGTGTCCTGGAACATTTCGCACTTTGCTGTTAACAAGTCATGCAATACGGTACGTGCTTACTGCTGCAGAGCGTTCATAAATCAGAAATAATCTGTTCATAAGGGAATGCGTCCCGGTTTACAGACAAGTTAGAAAGATCAAACCATGCGGAGAAAATAAAACACTTTAACACGGAGCGACAAAAGATACTAAATGAGTCCGTTATAAAAAAAAAAAAAAGGGAATCACAACGCAGATTTTTTAATTTACCGTGAAATTAATTTTGGTCTTTGAGTACTTACAGTTGGTGATAAAGTTTCCTCTAAGGCAGAAAAAAACAAAAAGCAGCGAAAAGAGTATAATCCATGTGTGATTACGATCAGTGTGATTCCGGATTCCAGGACTTGGAAATAAAAGTCACAGTGGGATCGCCTGCTAGATCGCGATCCTTATTAGTTGTACCGAGTGGCCCTCCCACTCTGTCATTATTACTGAAACACACTGACAGAGACTTCGGCAAACAAGAGGAGCAAGCACTGAAAGCTTTCATATTAGGGGGAATGCATGGCTAGGGGGGGGGGGGGGGGTCAAACAAACTCTCTTCTTTAACTCAGCCAGGTGCAGGAATTAAACACAGTTTGATGTATTATCATCTTATCAAATGTTCTGAATAGGCCTTATTCAAATGTATTTAGTTTAGCCTTTAAAGTGGCTTCATTATGTTTAAAAGTAAATATCGGATTAATACAAAAAGTTACACATAAGTCATCTAGATACAAAAACAAATCTGTCTATTCATCACATAATACCACACAGCTAAGACATAAAGAGCAGCATATTCTATAGATGATGCCACATAATAGTGACAGCTCTCAGCTGTAAAGGCAGGCTAATAGTGTTACAGCAGCATACACATACTATTTTAGTGCCATGTCGCAATACCGCTATGTGGAAGGCAACAACTTTAACATCCACTATACTTCCACATGAAGGTTGAGCAGTCTTATCAGTGTTGATAATTCCTCCACAACCCACTGAAGGTCTGCTCGTGTTGGAAATGTGTCTATATGCCACATCCGTATTGTATTACCTTGTTTTTACGACTAAATGAAGGTTAAAAGCACAGGTACTTTGTCCCCTGAAGTTTTTGTTGAAACGGCACACCAACAGAAACAGGTGTTGGGGCTCCACACACATAACTGTTTAGACAGGTGATTTCAATGCACCCTGCCCTTCACCACAGGGACACACACAGACATACTCTTCAGTGGTGTGATGAAAAAAACACAGAGAAAATGGTTTAAATAACGACTGGAGACTACAGTGAAGCAGATGGCTATATTTCTTTGTTGAACATTATACAAACTTAAGCATTTTTTTTTTTGTCTTTCTGTACTTGTTTGTTTTTGTTCTGAGTGTGAGGGCTGAATCACTTGAATTGTTAGCAGCTGCTGTCTCACAGTTAACATAAGAAAAAGAGCTATCTTTACTGCAATTTTCTGTTAGTGGGATCATTATTATATTTTTTATTTAACACTTTGTTTGAAAGTGGTGGGAGTATTTAAATTAAAATATTATAAACCTCCATTTTGAGCAAATTGATTGGTCTTTTCACCCAAAATGCTGCCGCTGTGACGTAAACTCAACACTAGCTGATGTATTTATTTTTACTCAGGTCCCAGGATCTATAATCAGCCCCAGTGTTCTCTGGACTGCCAGATTCATGCATTCAGTATTGGTTCTCGTTTCACCAGCAGTTCATTAGAGCCTAACAATTCACTAACAATGGATTGATAACAAGACATTTAGAGGGACAGTTTCTCCATTCAACACAACACGGTGCCCTCGCCATCTGCAATCATATTCTTTTACATTGAATAATTTCTTTAACATGACATGCAGATAGGAAGTCCAGCTTCTCTTCAAGTTGGCATCTAAAATACTTAAAACAGTGGAACTATCCCTTGTTTACAAAATACTTGAAGTAAAAAATAAAAAGGTACTTTGAGGTCTGTGGATTGTTAACTCTGAAAAGAAACAATGTATCCACTTTTCCATGAAATTAAATTTTCTTCACCTTTATTGTATTGGGGTGGCAGCGGAAGTCTCGGTGGGGGTTAACTCAAAAACCCTTGAAAATAAAAAAGTAACAATCTGAATGGCTCAGTACCACAAGGAAAATGTGTTTTTTTTAGGTGTATTGACCCTTTAAGGTTAGGGCAAGATTGGAGCCATGGTGAAATAATGAAAATGGTACGGTGCCTTGACAGCCCAGCATTGTCGTATTGTTTGACAACGACTTCACGTGCGCTCTTAAAATAGTTTACAATAGTCAGTAAAGGGCGTTTAATGTCTGTGTTTTTAATGTGTTAAAGTCATAAGATAAATGACTGTCTCCTCATATTTAATATGTACAGATTAGTGCACGCAAACTATAGCTTTTAACAAAGTAATATCATTTAGAGACACTAATACTAACACAGCAAAAGTTCTTCCATCACAAACATAAAGTGGTATTTGGGAAGTGCATCATCTACTGCCTAACATCACGGTCAGTGCATCACCTAAACTTATGTGCCTTTGCTGTCACTAAATAGATAGAGTGTGTGTCGGTGCAAAACAGATAACAAATGCAACCCAGCAAGTGCTGCATCAAGGTAAATGTACCAAGCCCACCGAACTGGAGTGACATCTTACAAACTCCAAGGTCCACAAAGCTGTCAGGAGGCTCTAAAATACCCTGGAGATGATTGTTGTTTGAGAAATATTCTGTGAAAGTATTCATACAAGAAGACAGATGAAAAAAAAGTATCTATACAAAATAAGGGTAATAAATTGTAATTTCATGTAGGCTAAATGTTTAGCCTTGCATGGCATTCACTTGCACAGCGCCACAATTATGTTTATGAATGAGTCTAAAAGGTTTTTTCAATAAACATCGCACAAATTATTTATTGTCAATTGATATAGAATGATTGCATTAGTTGTTATTCAGGTAAGGTCTGGATCCCCGACTGTAGTTCATATTTGGCCTGACCAAACATTACAAACATTTCATTTGGGAGAGTGAGATCAAATTCTTTCTACTCACAGTATTGTGAAAAGTCATGTTGTTGCTTGGTCGCTGCTCTCTGGGAAAAGACAGAGTGTTTCTGTGTTGTGTGCCAAACCTGTGAAAAGAGGGTGATATTCTATCATTTGTAATAGCTTGAATTTTAGGGTTGTTGGCCTGCTAGTTCTATCCTTAAAATCCTCACTAAATCACATGCTGTCAAAAGTTTGGAGAGCATTTCTTTGGCAGTTCCAAAGAAAACAGTTCAGTGAGGTCTGTGGATTATCCAGAGTGGGACATTGTTGTCGAACAGATACATTGCTGTTGATTTTTCTCTTGTGGTGCTCAAATTAAATTCCATTTACCATTGCATTGAGATGGAGAAATATCAGCAGCTTCCAAAGATATCTTTGTCCAAAGTATCTTTTAAAAAGGTGTGTTAAGCGATGTTGGACAAGTAAGCAATTGTAGGCCATCTCTTTGACCTTTAATATTGTTTTATGCTCATCCCTCATTACTTTTTCACATTTTATAACACAAATTTAGTTTATCATAATCCAAAATCAAAAATATTTATTAAGAAATACTATACAAATGGCATTTCAGCTATAATACTAAAGTGAAAATAGGGATTACAGTACAAGGGAGATAGGGGGGAGTGGCGAGCAACAGATGTACCTGCTGTTTCTGACCCAAAGACATTACATTTACATGTTTGGCGCCCTCATGGCGTGACTTGAAAATATTCCGACACATAATGCCAGAAATTGCCCTTTTTTTTACCCCTGTGAGTTTCTGTGCACTTAAAGAATCTCATGTTTTATTCAGACAAAACAAAGTGCTTTTCTAACATATGGTTAGTCGCAGTTTGTGCCCTCTATTATTGTTTTCCATTTGAGAGTTTTGCATGTTGATATCATTTCAGTGACCAATTATTTTCCAAGCTAAAACTTCACATACCCCACTTACCCTTTGACAACACTTGCAAGAGATGTGAAGACATTCAAGGTTTTCTTCTATCCAGCTGGAAAAAGAAACACTTAAAAATGTAATTAATGCAATGCAAATGTTTGTGAAAACAAGTGAAGATGAAAGTTGGAAGTAATAGCTGGCTCACAGTGTAGCCTACAACACAAATTATCAATAGCATTTACCTGATAATGGTGGTGATTTGTCATACAAGATGAGCAAGGAAGTCACTTACTTGACCATCTTTGGCTATAAGAGCCACAATTTAAAATATGTTTTAAAAAAAATCACATCCCTCCTGTGAATGTCTTATACCTGCGTCATGTAACATATGACAACAATGCTTATGACTCACAGCCTTCCTTGGCTACTAGCTAATTTAGCAAGAAGCTACGAGTTAGCTAACGCAAGCTAACGCTAGCTAGCAGTGGACTCGTCTGTAACCATAACTAAAGGGAATTCTGACATCGCTATACAGTTTCTATTACCTTTATGACACAAGTCATAATTAGCTAGCTAAACACCTTTAGAATTAAAATTGCGTCTCCCATCAAACACACAGCAACAAACTATTGAAGCTACAGGTGATTTAAGCGCAACCATATCTCAAAATGAGGGGGGGGGGGGGCTACGCTCCATCAAACTTCCTTAACGGTATAAAGTAGTCTACATTCAACACGAAACGTAGATCTGTCGGCAGAAATCATGCTCATATCTAAACCCTAATCTTGCACGGACTTGACTTTTATAAAAATCATATTTTTGGACGCAAACTCACAAATCCACTAATTTATGCATTCTTAGATTCTTATAGTATCTTATTCTTATTGTCTGCCCTCTAGTGGCTGTTAGGATGCATACAATAACGTGCACTTAAATAATCAATATGTGCTGAACCAGGATCAATAAATAGCCTCCTTTCTGCATGATGTTCTATTTGGGTGCCACTGTGTCTCTGTATTCTCAGTATTTCAATCAATAAAGTCAATACTGTGGATACAGAGCATATTCTATGTAGGTGAGATCATCTATTGCACACTGTGAGGTTCTTAGCATTGTGCCATCTGCCTTCTCTTAATATCCAATAGCCACTTGCGTGAATAAAATATGTATATGTGTACAAATGTATTTGTTGCTTTTTTTTTGCTTGCCACTACTGGCAACACAGAACATTTTAGCCTTATTGTGAGTTGCTTTTTAGATGTTGTGAAAGTGGTGTTTTGATATATGGGACACATTCACAGTATATTGATCTGACTGGAACTGTTCTCAGTGATAGTATTCATGACCAGGACATAGCATCCAAACAAAACGACTCCTTGTTGATACAGTATAGCTGCAGGATGAAGCAGAGTTTCAACTCCTTGAGATTCAGTGTATCCTATATAATCTGTTTATGATTAAAATCAAAATGGAAATAATGCGATCAATTCACTAAGTCACATCACCGATCACTTCAAGATAACATGCTTTGCCGAAGCTGCATAAGAACCATCATATTTCAATGTGCTGTGACCAACATCATGCTTCAGCCTGTTAAACCTGTTGATTATAACATTGGTATGATAACTAAATATCTATTTAGTTATAAGAATATTCATTTATGTTTAATATATGCTTATGGTGTATCATTGTATCATTTGAAGGTGAACATAAAATATGTGGGGCTATTAACAAACAATGATAAACAGCTTTGATCATATCAAATGCCCCCTCTCACACACACATGCACACATTAGCTCATATACAAAAAGAAGTAATGTGAGCTTTAAACTCAACAACACTGAACAACAATTTACTGTTGAATTACTTTGTTCTGCTTCTCTTAATGCAGAGAAGTGAACGAAACTCACAATGTCCAGTATAACAAATACAGCACTCTCCTCTCTGGGTGTTTGTGTGCATTTGCGTTCTATAAGTGTGCTTCTGCAGGTGTGTAGCATCGTATTTGAACCTTATATGTACGTACCTCAGCAAACACTATTGTTTCGGGCAAGCAGTTGTTTGCCTTGAATACAAATACACTAATCGCTGTATCTTGATTCTTCATTACGCCAGTAAGTCCCTATTGTTGAATCAAAACACCTGTCCGCTTCCCCCTTTTATCATTTACCAAATTGACATATGGCAAAGCACTAGAGAAAGACAGCATACTGTGTTAATCTGTATGCAGACATAACGATTGATGTGTACCTTCCATGAACTCAGAGAAATCACAAAAGCCATTAAGGAGTCCCATTCATAATTTCTAAGAGTTCACCTGGGCAAAAAGAATAAAAGAAAAATAATTAAAAGGATACAATAACATGTCAGTTTGGCCTGCAGCTATACTTTAGGTCTGAGGAGTATTCTTGAAATATGATTATACAATTGACCCACCTTTTGAAATATAATGAAAGAAAATCATTCAGTGGCAACCTCATTGGGAAACTGGTTCTCTTTGATATCAACTCAAACAGTCAGTGGTTTGGAATACATTTTGAACATGAAGCCCAAGTGCAGGCATGAATCACCCAAAGTCAATTTGAGGTAACAGAAACGCGTTATTTAGGCTACAACATATTTGTTAAAACACTAAATCTCTTTTGGGAACTTTTTTAAACGGCTAATTAATTTGATTTATTATTTTACTTTTCTGATAGCCTTATCACAACAATGGCATTAGGACTACAACTAACTTTAATTTTCATTGGCACCTTTCTCAATTAATCGATTAATCATTTGATGTACTTTAAATCAGAATAATAGTGAAAAAATAATAAAATAAAAATAACCATCACAATTTAGAGCCCAGAGTGATGTAATCAAATGTTTAGCCTGACCAACAGTCCAAAACCCAAAGATATTCATTGAACTATAATGTGAGGCGAGAAAAAGCAGCACACATTTAGGAGGTCAATTATCAAATAAAGGTTTTCATTTTCTATCGGGCGATTAATCAGCTGGTCATTGCAGCTCTGAATGGCACCAACATCAAAAGTACAATGTTTGATCCTGAAGACATTGCTGTTTTGTGTCATTAGTAGGCTGCACTGTATTGCACCAACAGTATTTGTATGAACAATATCCTGCATTGAATGTGGTCGTTTTGTGCATTTCAATCTGCCGTCTGTACAAAAACACTGCCCGTGCTTTACAGTTCATTGCATTGTGGGTGTTCATTAGCAGCCTACTCTCACGCAATGTTGACATCATCTTTTACATACATTTACCTACAGTCTGATGGCCAACTTCACAACCTGCAAATGATACACACCCTAAGTTAATGTTGTAGTCAAGGTTAGAGTAAGGTGAGGCCACTGAACACAACTAAGATGATTGTTGAGGTTACAGTGCAGCTATAGTCACACAGCACGCTATATTAAAAATATGTATATATTCAGAAACTGACCCCATATCATCACATCACACGTCACATATCACATTGACAACAACATAAACCCACCCCACATTCAACCAAGACCCCTGCACTTCATCACTGTCTGTTTAAGTCACATGAGCTCCAGCTATTTTATCACCCAGTCAGTGGGAGGAGGTCACATTAAATGGTGACAGTGCATTTAAATTTTAAGAATTAAAGGACACATTTGATAGAAAAGCAAACGCTTTAGGGCTGCAGCTATTGGACACATTTGAGACTAGTTCTATTTCTTGGGCTTTTCAGCTGTGGTGAGAAAGCTGGTTTGGATGTCAGAACAAAAGAAGAGTGGATGAGAGGTGGATGTGATACTACAATGTTGCTGCGACAAAATGATTTACCTCGAGAGGAAACATGGAGTAGGGAACAAGGTTTTGTGATTTGCTCACTGCAGGAACCCCTGCAGCTGACTAGTATCATTATGAAATTAAAAGAACAAAGGCATATACACCAATCAAATGTAAGTTTATTCCCCAGATCCTTCCTTGAATGACAAAAATCTTGACAATTTCCTACCTTTTTCTCAGCAAGCCCTTTTGAATAGACTTAGGTATATGGTTTCCATTAGGGCACATTGCCAAGCTGCATAATGAAGGTATTTGCAGTTTTGAAAGGTTGCATGAATTAAGTTGACCTATACTTCCCCCGTGCAAGTGAATAATGGGTTGTGAATGAATTACATTAGTTTAATTATATATTTTAAAGTCAGTAGCATAAATGAAGTTTAGATATATGGTTATTGATTTTAGTGAGTTGAATTGGAAAGTGTCCCATAGTGACCGACTAATTAACTGGTGTTCTTCATTCCAATTAGTAACAGACTAATTTCCTCCAATACAATATAGAGAAGTATTACTTTCAGAAACTTTAGAGCCTCAATGTCACTGTCTACCCCTTGCAAAAGTAATTACTCAAGTAATAATTTCATTTTGTCTCAATAATTCGAGACATGGTGAAGCATGATTGAACACTCTTAGACTTTTGTAATTTAAAGGATAATGTACTTAATAAATGGAGTAGACTTCTCCTGACAGTACGTACTCAAAACTGTGAGAAGGGTGCTAGAATGAAAAGCCAGAAAATTCCTTATATTTAGATACCATGGGCTCTGCATGCAAGATGAATTGGACAAGAACTGAGAGAAATGGTGAATGTGCCTGGGTATATGGGTGGAACCTCTGCATGCTCAAAAAACCCAATCTGATTGTTACACTTCATATAGACTCTGGAAAAGTTTATATAATCCCATTGCTGCATAAATTTGGATCCCCTGCTGATTGAAGCTCAGACCTCAAAACAGTCATTTTTTTCTTTTAAAGTGTAGTGGTATTACTACAGATGCATTTTTATACTTGAAATAAATACATACAGTGGATTGTAGGATTTTCACGGATCGTCTAGTCATTGAGATGAAGAATATACAAGAAGAAAGACCATAACAAGTTTCGCAAGTAGCAGCGAGAATATCTGACAGTACAGATTTCTGTTATATTTTGAAACTCTTATTGAAAATTGGTTAGAATATGAAACAGAAATAGATATTGGTTTTACATATACTTGGTGGAAATTTAAGCAAATACGTCAGTTATACATACAGTTCAAAGTAATGTCAGTGCCTGAAAGAGCTGAAAAGTACTAACTAAAGAGAAGAGACAGAAAATAAATGCTAAACTGCAAGGAAAATGTAAATATTTAAGAGGCAAAGCCAAGAAAGAAAACTGAAGAAAAAAAAGTAAATTGTAAGAAAGCTGATCTATGCTCTTCATATGAGACACTCTTGTAGTGAGTCACAGCTCATATCCCCTGTACTTATATATGGAATAATTTGGCTTGTAAGCAATATACATTTTAGGAAAAATACACTATCATATAAGGGAATTATTTTCAGCACCACATACACTGGCTGTTGGCTGGTGTGGGCCACTGCGGTGGATAATTGATAGCAAGTATTACTCCTATAATTTACAGTGACCTACTTCTAGTTTTTCCTGGATATTTAAAACGGAATGAACCAGATGAGTTTGCTGGATGTACTGGATGAATGCTGAATGTCATCTTAAGTGCCCTGTGGCCACTGATCAGGCCATGTGACAAATGGATAGTCAAATTGTCCCAGAAGTGACCCTCAGGTGAGCCCAAGTGCCCGTGTAAATATTTTCACATAAAACATTTTATCAGCTTATAAGATATGATCCACTGCTTAAGGGGAATTCCTAACACTGTCAAATGATGTTGGTATGTTAATGCATTAGTAATACCAATCCAATTATAATATAGGCTATAATGAACATACAACATTGAATTTGAAATGTAAAACATGTTTCTGAACATACTTTTAGAGTTTTAAAAGTCAAACTTTAACTTGTAAAATATATTTTTACTGGTGGTATTGCTACTTTTACTTTACTTTTACCTCACTGATGGTATTTAATAAAACTGCAACTTCGAAGAGAGCTTACACTGAATGTCTTGTTAATTTGGCTTTATGCAAAAGGAACTACATTGTATTGTTGGTATCTACTGCTTCTGGCAATTAAAGAGGTCGGCTCCACTGTATTGCCATCCTGTCCCACCAGCAGTGAAGCTGTTCAATTCCACTACAACTACTGTAATAATCATCAACACACACATCGAGATATCAACAGACTTTCTGCAGAGACGTCACGGCCGATGCACTCCACTGTGGTGACGTCAGTGGGGGCACGTGGGTTTGTTATTGCAGGAAGTGAAGATGGCGGCTCAGTCGTTTGTCTCCGAGTCTATGCTCGGATGGTCTATTTTCACCTTTATACTTATGGTAAGCACATTTGAAGTTGTGTAGTGGTTTCATTAAGTAGTGGCGCGTTATACGATTACTTTGGAGATGTTTTAGCAGGTGCAGTTAAGGTGTTACGGCACGACATGGCTACGGTGTATCAACGTCAATATTGTGTTGGGGTTGGTTTTAGCTAACATTAGCCATGACACACTTAGTAGTTAGCATGCAGACTGTTGTTTTGTAGGCAGAGCTGTGTGTCGTCTTTAATATGTTTATATTGCATATTAAAAGCTGTGGCAGTAAAAAACACCACTACGTTGATAATAGGAGGCGAGTATTTTCTATTATACAGAACATTAACATCTCAGGTTATATTTTTCTCTGTTACAGCATCCAACTGTGCTATGGCGTAGTTAGGTTTCACCACAAGGTTTTAAAATGCGCAGAGCAAACGTGAAGGCCTCCTGAATAAACAATGTAATGCTGCTGAAAAAGCATAAAAAGGCTGCTCTCACCACATATAATGTAAACACACATAACCTTTCCGTTTAGGTGAGTCATACTTTTTGACCTATTCAGAGACTGACTTCAATGATAACGTTACTTAACTGAATTTCTTGAAGTTGGTCAACTAATCTGTTGCCCAATTTAGCACCTATTATCGCAGCTGTCACTCAGTCACATGGCTAAATCTGAAGACGTCCAGAAGAATGCCTGGATGCCACAACATTGCTTTGCTTCACCACCCACCACAAACAGCCCTATTTGAACACAACTTTCAATGGATCTTATTTGGATGCAAAGCCAGAGTCATTACCTGGCAAAACAAGCAGCCAGAGGCTTAAGGCTGCAGGATTTTAATTGATCCTGTCTGTGTATGGCAGGCCCTGATCTAAAGGGACTAGTTTTAGCAGTGTCCTCACTTCTTACAGCTTGTGTGCCTTGAATATGACCTTGTCATTTTGGAAACCCTTATTTGCTTGTCTGTCTAATGAGTTTCCTGCCTGTAACAATGGCAACCCCTCTCTTTCTCTCTCTTTTTTTTGTGCCTTTTACACATTAAAAAGCAACAGAATACATTCATGAAGCAAATTCATAAAGAAAAGCTGTAGTACATAATTGTCTATTAATTATGCTTTGTATGAAAAGTAAACTTTGTGTTATTTCCTGTCAGTCCTTAACAATGTTCGAGAGTCATGCTGACAGGATAAAGGGGTTTGACATAATCAGATTATCTGTTCCCTAGCACCTGCAGTCAGACTATTCTCAGTTTATAATTCCCTACTTGTTGTGTTAACACTTTGGTTTGAGTATTTATTTTTGGCAATCAGCGATACACACTGAAGCTTTCCAAAAGAGTTTCCAAACAGTCTTGAGCAGGCATAGGAGGACACAATATTGTGAACATAGTATGATGAAGTTCAATAGACCCAAGTGCAGGCATGAATCAAAATCACCCAAACACAATGAGGTAACAACAACGTGTTAAACATGTTTGTTAAAACACTAAGGGGCGGTTTCACAGACAGATGTTAAGCCTAGTCCCAGACTAAAATGCCTGTTTAAGCTGTTCTAACTCTTAAGCGACCTGCACAGACTCATTTTAAAATAGTCCTAGATTTACCTTGTTCTGGATTAAATTAAGATGGTTGCAAGGGGGAGGATTAGGTTAAGAGGCAGGTTTAACCTCTGCTTAAATCCAACTGTTTGTTTGTGAGGCAGCATGGATTACTTGGAATACCTAAATGAAGATGAACATGCACAGCAGAGGCCAGCCGGACGAATACTTGTTGATAGGAGTAATCCATTAAATTACTATGATGAAATAACTTTTCGAGACCGCTTTAGAATGTACAAAGAAAATGCATTGCAAATAATATATTTGCTTGAGTCTATCCCATAGAATAGTTCACAAAGTCTGCAAAGCCATTTGCGAATTGAGGAGTATTTATATAAAGTTCACTGATGCTGCAGCCCAAGCCAATTCTATGAATATGGCCACTTCCCAGGAGTGATTGGCTGCATAGATGGATGTCATGTTCCCATCAAGTGTCCATCAACTCCTGATGCTGAGGAGTACAGGAACTGTAATATCTGGTCTTCCATCAATGTCCAGGGTGTATGCAATCCTAATTTAGAGTTGCTCATGAAATTCTCTGGCTAACTTTTCATGCACGGTCATCTTTGATGTTCTCTGATGAAAGGTGGTGGCATCATCTTCTCTCAGAGATGCTACAGCAGATGTGGATGGCACACACTCACTGTGCCCTGGCTCTTCCAGCCTGTTCAGATTCCTTTCTTCTGGGAAAATAACACCATTAGAAACACAAATATAACCATCTGATCCACAGTCATACTTGTATAATACCAAATACCTATGTAAATGTATGTACAGTGTGTGTGCGTGCCACTGTGCTTCACAGATCAGCAACATGAACGCTTTTGAAAAAGATAGACTGACAGGGGACTATAATTACCTGACAACATAACTAATTAACTTTCTGTGGTGTATTTACCATTAGTGCTCAAGTCTTCATGTGAACTTTCTACATGGTCATCGTCTGGTACACCACCCGGAGGTCGCTGGTGCTCTATAATTCCAGACAGCAAGTCACTGATTTCATCGGTTTTGTTTGTTTCTGGTCCTCCAGCAGTCTTAAATCGCTCTCAAGCTTTTTAAAGCCAGTTTAAGGTTCTTCCACAGAGTCTATAAAGGCAGATATAATTCTACATGTGATTTTGGAAAATATAAATCAACCACTCTCTGTAGCAGTATTATGGTTTTTACTCTCTATAGTTGGACACAATTTGCTTTAGTAGCGTTTTTTTATATTCACTAAAGTTTTTGGCACGTATTCTTTTTGCATCTGCCATACCTCTATCCCTAGATCCACATCAGAATTGGTGTTTTTAAATCCATTCTGGGTTTTTATGAGCACCATTACACCAATAGCATGTGCTCAAACTTAACCTAATGAGGCTTAACCCAGGTGTTCTCCTTTAGTCTTGCTTACCTTACTCCAAGACTCTATAGTCTGCGACTAACTAAGCCAAACTTAAGTCACCTTTATGCTAGAGACTTAAATGTTTTAGATTAACTAGTCCATATTAAGGCCTATTCATGGCTTAAATATCTGTCTGTGAAACCGCCCCGGCTTTTTTTTAACAGGTAATTAATTTGATTTATTCTTTTTACTTTTCCGATAGGCTTATCACAGCAATGGCATTAGGACTACAACTAACTTTAAATTTCCTGGTCACTCAATCTGTTGATTTTTTCCTCAATTCATCGATTAATCATTTGGTGTATGAATCAGAATAATAGTGAAAAATAACCATCACAATTTAGAGCCCAGAGTGATGTAATCAAATGTTTAGCCTAACCAACAGTCCAAAACCCAAAGATATTCATTGAACTATAATGTGAGACGAGAAAAAGCAGCACACATTTAGGAAGTCAATTATCAAATAAAGGTTTTCATTTTCTATCGGGCGATAAATCAGCTGGTCATTGCAGCTCTGAATGGCACCAACATCAAAAGTACAATGTTTGATCCTGAAGACATTGCTGTTTTGTGTCATTAGTAGGCTGCACTGTATTGCACCAACGGTCTTTGTATGAACAATATCCTGCATTGAATGTGGTCGTTTTATGCATTTCAATCTGCCGTCTGTACAAAAACACTGCCCGTGCTTTACAGTTCATTGCATTGTGGGTGTTCATTAGCAGCCTACTCTCACGCAATGTTGACATCATCTTTTACATACATTTACCTACAGTCTGATGGCCAACTTCACAACCTGCAAATGATACACACCCTAAGTTAATGTTGTAGTCAAGGTTAGAGTAAGGTGAGGCCACTGAACACAACTAAGATGTGACAAAAAACACTTGTGTGAACACAGTATGATGAAGTTCAATAGACGTATAGCACTGCAACTGATCAATGTAAATTACACACAGGTCAAACTTGTTGCAGGGTATTATATTGGATTGTATCATAGTTTACAGTTGTTTCAAACTCTTTGTTCATCCTCTCATTAATGTATATATTCCTTTATATTCTGAGTTAACATGCAGGGTCAAAAATTAAATAGAATTTTTCCCAGCATATTCATCATTTTTTATTGTTCCTCATAATTGTATCACTCTCCACTTGATATATCTTATACATGTTTTTGTCCTTGTTTAGATAATCCTGACGTTCTGTTGGTTCTACATTCGGAAATTTCAAAGTCGTCAGGAGAGTGAAGTTGTTTCCACTATCACTGCAATATGTGCACTGGCCATTGCTTTGATAACCTCTGCACTTCTACCAGTGGATATCTTCCTTGTTTCCTTCATGAAGTATCCCAACGGTACCTATAAGGTTAGTATCTGTTTTTCTAACAGTGCAAGTAAAATCAATTTTAGAAATACTAACAAGTTTTCCTGAGGCAGCTTTTAACTTTGCTTTGTAATTTTCTTTGAATTAAATAAAGTGGAACTTATTTTAGTCCAATCTAAAAGCTGAATGCATTCCTTGGCTCATAAAATTTGTGCGGTTCTCGAGAAAGAATAGCTTCTGATTGGAAAAGGCCATTTGAGCATGTCTGAGAATAGTGAGAATCAGGACACTGCAGAATCTCACTGCTTTTCACTGTTTCTTTTCTCCATTTCGGCAAATTAATTCTTAAATGCAAGAAAAACAAATTCCACACCTGTGCTATGTATGAATACAAATAGATTCAGACAAAGATGACAGCTTTGAGTTATTCCACCACTATCAGTTTTGTGATGCACTGTATTTTATACTCATTATTGTTCTTTTCTTTTCTTTTCTTTTTTAAAATGTGCTTTGATCTAATTGATGCCTGTTCTCTTCTGTTAATCACTTTACTGTCCAACTTAATTTTAATTTTGCCCGTGGACTTTCCTTTGGTAACATCCAGGAATGGGCAGCAAACAATGAGACGAGAGGGCAAATAGAAGACACTGTGCTGTATGGATATTACAGTAAGTGCATTCTCTTAACACCTGTCTGTGTGTGCACATACAAATACAAGTAAAGATTATTTGTGGACAAAATTTTAACTAAAGAGGGTTATTTACTGCAGAATTTAGAAGAAATTAATCGATCATTCTCTGAATTGGCTCTTTTTTGTTCAGCTGTTTTGCGAATCAATGATTTATAAGTGTGCTTCGTTATTCCCCCCAATGACGGTAGTGCCAGTTCGATTTTTACAACTCCTTGTGCCTGACTCACCCACACAGCATCTTAGTGGGTTACTGGTCTAACTTTGGGTTCCACACGGGCTCATTGTTTCCCACAATGGCGGCTCATTATCACACCGGGTGTCTCTATAGTAACTTGGGTTTTATCTCACCTGATCACCTGATCTCACCTGCTCTGGAGCAGTTTCGCTCAGGCTATCACTTTAAAATATATTAAAAGGCCATACAGTAGCTCGCTGATCCCAGAGCATCCATCATAGACTAAAACATAGCTTTCAAAGGAACTAATAATACAATGTCATAGGCAGTACAGTTCAAATAATAGATAGTAAAAAGCCCTTTTCTCTGGGCAATGTTAAGGGTCTGTCTGGTAAGTATGTTTTCCATGATGATGCGATACATCAGAGATATCAAACATATACAGTGTTTCCTGGCTAAATGCCCACTAAGACCATTGAAATGAATGGAATATGTCAAATAGCAGGCAGGTTACATTAGTCAACTAAAGCTGACAATAATAAATTACATTTACTTGCATAAGTATGCTGAAATAGATATCTATACATATCTATCTATCTATCTATCTGTGTGTGTGTGTGTGTGTGTGTGTGTGTGTGTGTGTGTGTGTGTGTGTGTGTGTGTGTGTGTGTGTGTGTGTGTGTGTGTGTGTGTAAAAAAAGGAGTATGAAATCCATACCCCCTCAGTTGTATTTTTTGCCCACTCTGTTTAAGCTTTATAGACAGGACAGCGCTGTTTGTTGTGTGTACGGGCTGTAGGTGTGTGTGCTGGTGTGTGTGTAGATGCAGCGGAGATCGATAGTCAGACAGAACATGTCACTTATTTCAGGTTGTTTTCCCCTGCTTGCTTTTTATGGTTGTAAAGAGAACTGTCGGCCCTTATTCCATTTCCCCGATGTAGCAATCCACACACAGAAGGTGAGGGAAATTAAAAATATATTTAGTCTCTGATAGTTCTGCGTTCTTATGTGACTGCTCTGATTAATAAATGTATTGTTTGATTTTGAAACCGCTTGCTTATTTTGTTGGTATTTAGTATTTCTGAGGCTAGTCCGTGGTTTAATCAATTTATTTTATTTTATGAAAAATATGTCCCCGCAGTTTTTATCAGCCCCCTTCATCTGTCACTTCATCCTGGTGCCTGGCCTGCATCTGTAGCTACATTCTTGTCACATAAAAGTAAATATATAAGTGGTCATAAATACTATTATGCTCATCTGACAGAGATCATAAACAACAGTGGTATAACAAAACAATGGACATATGATGCAGCTGTGCCTCACGTCGTATTTAATTGACGTCGTATTTAATTTCTTTGAAATGACGGCTCCGAGGAAAGGGTTTCTCGTTTTAATTCAATACCTGTGGCCTCGACTCCTCTTTCCTCGAGTCTCTTCCTCGCCTCCTCCGCTCGCATCTCCCGTGGGCAGGACTAAGACGCGAGGCGAGGAGTCAAGGAGGCGAGGAGTCAAGGATGTCCAAACTGGGATTTGAGAAAAGCACAGGTATAATTGATAACCTTAACGTTGTGTCAGTTGCATTGAGTGTCCCAGTAAGCTAGTCCAGTGAACCAACATGCACATTTTGCCTGAGTGGAATGCAGCTATCATTAATGTTATTAAATACACCTGTGCTTTTACTTACATGTCAAAATGTCTGCTATGAAAAAGGCCTGACACTTTGTCTTTGGCTTGTGGCAAACTGAGTTGTAATATTAGTAGGTTTGTAGAGCGTGCAGTCAGGCATCTTGGACTTAACCTGCCTGATTCTCTTGCCATGAGAGAGCGGGCAGGTCCAGCCCCCATGGATCTCTCCATAAGTCTAGTATTTGAGCACGGTTGCAATTCATGGAGACAGATACTATCAAGACCATTTGGCTGATGCATTCCTAACTGAAAGCTATTAGTGCCATTGCAATTTCTTCATGATTGTCATATTTAAGGATGACATGAGTTTGTTGTCTTTGACGATAGCAAATTCAGTCATGCCAAAGACACTAGATCACACGTTCTCTAACAGATGCTGGCTTAAAGTGCCTGTCAGCAACACTGTTATGTACCGTCTGTTCAGAAATGCCAAATGCAAAGAAGACAAGCTGTCTCCTTGCCCAGACAGCCCAATCAAAGAATCAACTTCCACGGGTATAATGACATCTGAAATTGGCTTTCAAAGACCATGAACACGGCACGTGAATCCAGCATTGGCCCTTTATATATTGCCCTATGGACACACAATAATGATTTTAATACTTAAGATTGATTTTCTCTGCTATCTAACATCCCCTTTAAACGTAACTATGCTTTTATAGAGGCTTAAAATATTATAATTCTGTAGGTTTAGTGTTGAATGCAGCGTCTCGTTCTGCCAGTAATTTAATGTATTTAATGGGCCAAACTGCCTGGAAAGTGCGGTCATGGTGCACCAGTTACACTCAAAAAGTTTGTCACACATCAAAGGAAAAGGTCAAATAGTTGGTTTTAGTAAAGGAGTCTTATTCCGCTTTGATTCTATATAGTGTGTTAATACAATACATTCCAAAGAGTGTTTGTTCAGTTCCATTCACAGAAGAAAATGAAATATCATTTGTTTTTTTCATAAACATTTTTTGTATCCAGCTAAAACAATCTTAGTCATACCAAGAGTGTGCATTCTAGGAGCTGGGAGAGGGATAAGAGAGAGGCTTGAAAGAGTTTGCTTCTTGCCTCAAGCATGTATCCATGTGATTATAGCTCTGGGAATGTGTGGTGCAGAATGATCTGCTTGCAAATTTGTTGTGGTCTTGTGACCTTTGGCTGTTGATGAGTAAGGTTGAGTGCTTGTAAAACCTGCCTAAAATATAAAGAAATCAGAGACTTGCCGATTTGAATGATATTGAGTAAAAGTTCCTCAAAGCATATTTTTGGAATAAAGTTCTAGTGCATTTAAAATATTTGAAAAGTCAGATCTTCGCAGATCGGCTACTGATAGTTAAAGTAAAAAACCTACTTTTACTTAAAACACTAAATGGGATGTATGATGATTTTCTATGTGACTAAACATCTCTGCCGTGAATGGATGTTTGTGAAGATGACATTTTAGGAGGACCGTGTGCTGAGTCTGAGCAAAGTCACACTTTCCTGAAGCTTCAGTTATAGGCTAAAAATAAAAAATGAGATAAATCCAATTTTGGCTACATAGTCTATTTCACTATCCTGTTGTTGATGTTTAAGTAGAACCAGGGACTCTTTCCTCTCTTCTTTTGAGTGGCATTGCTTTTTTATTTGCCAGTAGGTGGAGACCAAGCTCCATGTGTGTTGTGTGCACAGCGTCCTTACAAATCTAACCTTTTAAAGTGGAATATATCTTAAGGACATACTTGACAGCCCTGTCCATTTGACTTTTCACATATGGAATAATTCTAGGTTTGATTCCCATTCGTATTTCCTGCACTTTTCAAGGTGATTGACTTGCATTCAGTGGTGATCACAGTTTGAAAGCATGTGTATGTCCAGTGATTAAAAAAATCACTGCAGCATTATTTACTCAATACATAGCATCTGGTGATGTCAGATGTTGGTTCAGAAATATGTACATTTCTCTTGACACTGTGAACATCTCTTTAGCAGATTTCTGCTGTATAATTACCCTGTAGAGACATCTTTAATGGGATAAAATGTAACACGATTCCTTTGTTTTGTCTAATGGATTTGTCACTTTTGAAACAGGTTTATATTCTTGATTTCTTTTTTAATTAAGAATTCACACAAGAATTATACAGAATGAGTGGGAGTGGATGACATTGTGATATGTGTAGGTTATTTGTGCACCGTTTTGTTCATTAAACTGCATGTGTGGTTATTTTAAAGCAGTGTGAACTCTCACAGTTGCTCTGCCTGCGTTTCTTATGATGACGTACACATCAACAGTGACATCATATGTAGGTCAAGTAAATACATTGCAGTTATGTTACATCGTAGACGGGTACAAGCATGCATTTATGAGTTCCTTGCATGAGGACTGAGTATCTGAGTAGCAGTGAGGAAGATGTCATCAATAATAATCATATCAAAAAGCAACTGTAATGACAAAAGAAAGTAAGTCGAAGTGGTATGTTACTTATTTTCTGCAGAGAATAAACACTGCACTTGTTTAAAATTCTACACAGTGAAATATTAGATAAAATGTACCTTCAGCCTGTAACTGAAACACCCACTTCCTTTTAGAGCCCAAATAGCTTTTTGTGATCTTTGATGAACCCTAAGTTTGAAAGCCTAGCCTTTCAATCTCCAGCCTCTGTCCATTTATACATTTCCTTGGACTGCTCGGTACTTCAAAGCAGTGGTGCATAAGACCCTTAAGCAACAGGGCAAAATACCCCTGGGACCTTTAAATAAATCATTGGCTTTCTCACTGCCTTTTTAATGCCATTTGTAGAGGAGAAGTTGGAGAAGAAGCAATCCTCTTGTACTTTTTTGTCTGTGATTCTTGTCCACCTACATGTGCTGACTGAGTTTTAGAGGAAAGTGGTAGCCTAGTGCTTCTTTTAAGGTTTTTCTTTTATTTTTTTAAACATTGACAAATTGCAGTTTTATTTTGGAGGGCAGCTCTGTGTGATTCAGAGGGGCCTTCAACGATAAGAACATTGTTCAGTGTGCATGAGAAACAATAGGCACCTTTCTTGCCACTGTGTGCAAAAAAACACAACCCATAGTTCTTCACTTCTACATGTGTCTAACTAGAAATATTCAAACAGGGATTCAGACATTTAGATCATTGACAAAAGGTGAAGCCTGTAGTAACCTCTTATAAGCGTCTATTGTATTTATTGAACACAATAAATGCTGAATTGTTGAGGCTGCTGCTGAGACTAATTAATTCAATGACGATCACTTCAATTTGGTTATTACAAGCACGGATGTAAATTGTGATGTTCAATGCTGAGAGATCTATGCACATGCTACACAAACCTGTCCTTTACTTACAAGTTGAATCTTCCAATACCTCTTTTACTTTGATATTAGGGTATTCATATCATTTTGTGTTGTAATATATCTTCTTCCAGATCGTCTAGATGTATTCTGTGAACGGTCCTTCTAGGAACGTTGGTTGTGCTCAATGGAGCTATATAAATCATGTTTAGCCCACACAGGTCTTCTGGCTCAGAAACCATTTGATAATGTGGTGCATAAATGTGTATAAATGTCTGGATACATTTTTCCATAGCTGTTCACTATTCATGTCCTTCAAGGCTACTGAAATTGATGGTCTATACTTCCTGCAACAATGCACAAGGAGCCCCGTGGAGTCCATTTGGCATATGATGACTTCTTTTCAACCAAAAAAAATATGCCATTGAGCTATGAAGTGAAGCAAAATGGCATATATTTAACCGGATGTTTCATGTTGTGACAGTCCATTGTCAAGCAGATGGCAACCAGAGAGATTGTACATGCAGAAGCAGCATCTGCAACACAATCAGTTCCCAGAGAGTCCGTTTGAAGTTTGGTTTTACAGCTTGCTGCCATCTTGTCAGTTTGGAGTCAATAAATCTGAATTTGGGTGAAAGTGTGGTGGAAGTTGGGTGGGGGAAAGGTTGGCCAAGCAAGTGACAGTCAAAATGACTGAGTGTGATAGCCCGAGAGACAATGTACTGTAAGAAGTTCTTTAAGATTTGAGATATGATATTGGATATTCAGGGTGTCTTCAAAGTTATAATAGTTCTCCTAGTTAATGTTAAGAATCAGAACCTTACAGACATGTTTCCAAAGTCTGTTGGCCGGATAAAGAAAGCTTCCTGTCTTCTTCTTTGGATAGTGTTGAGCTGTCTCAATAATTGTGTTATTACTGTTATACAGGACCTTTTCATGACAGAGGTGACACACTTCTTTTCATCTTTCAAATTGTTTCAAACTATTTTAATTTGATAATTCAAAATAATAATAATTTAACCCACATGTGCATATTCGTACATGCACATGGGAAACAATGGACGTGAACGTGTGCAAGTGTTATTTCTTGCCATACTCGTTCATGGCTGTTATTGTAAACATAGTTAAAAACAGCAATTACACATAAATATATAGACCATACGATATTCTGGAGTCAATTTTTGAATTGTTACATTGAGAAATCCCCAATGCGTCTTTATCATACCTCTCTTTGACCTTTAACCTTAAGTGGCTTGAAGAATGAGCCTTAATGCACCATCTGCATATCAAGTTCTTTTGTCTTGTATGTTAGCAAACATGTGTGAGCGACACAGGCAACAAATTGGAGTCCTTCCTGCTGCCCGTCAAATTGAACTCTAATAGTTACTAGTGTCTTATCACAGGTTTGACCCCCCCAAAAATGGAGCCTTGCCTGCTGTTTACTGGAAATGAGAGTGCAAGCTCAGAGTGTCATACCTTTCAGCGTGTCTGCACAGACAGATATTTTCGTCCGTCTCTGGAGTCGTTTGTCAGAGACGGTGTTTCTGTGAGAAATCTCCCCTGGCATTTAATTTTCACTTAAAATGTAATACATGTTGCCTGTCTGCAAGTGGCAAGAGTCCAGGTGCTAAGGCCCCTGTGGAGAGCCACGGCAAGTTGAGAACAAGGCTCTAATGTTTCTCATTAAGAGGTAAACTACCAGTACTGCTCGGAGTGATAGTTTGTAATAGTTATAAATGTTGTAAATTGCCACGAATGATTATTAAAATATAATTAGGTATTGCTTGTGTTGATGTCCTCACATTGTTCCCCCAGACGGCTCCATTGGTAGATGAAGGCTTTTATTGCCGCCTCTGCCACTAATTTTTCAAAATATGTTTCTTTTATTTTCCTGCTTCCCTTATGAGTAAATATGAGTATGAACACAAAAAGTAGGGGCTAAGAAATGACATTTAATTATTTAGTCCTCTACTCTCTGTCTCTGTCTAAATGTGCTAAACTCGTATCTCTGGTCAGGCCTTCTCCCAGTAGAAGATCTGCTTAGAGAGTAATGGATGATACATGGTAATGCAGTGTGACCTATTCTCTCAGTAAGTTAATATTCATGGTGTTATGATTAATTTTACCCATTGCTTTAACCCACAAGCATATGCCAGCGGCTGCATACTGTGCATGGCTTGCATTTATTGGCTGCTGGCACCATCCTAAACTCAGTTTGTCTGGCTGTAAATGAGTGTAAATGGATACGTTAGTGGAGCAATGAACATGTGTTTATTGGAAGTAATGCCCTGTCACAAACACAGCTGGCAAAAAGCAAGCCACTATAACAGTGATATTCATTTGTCTGTAGCACAGAGAGCATTTTGTGAAATCTAGTCCATTTCACAGGGAAGCATGTTTGCTCGAGGCCATGCTTTCGTGACTGATATGGAACAGTTGCTTTCCGCATGTACATTGAAGTTGAAGTGTGGCGTCTGACGTTATAGATAATTAATGGCTTCAAGGAGCAAGCTTTTCATTTAAATTTGTTATATTATGCTATAATGGCACTGCTAGTTGTTTTTGTTTGCCTGAATCTTTTAACCATTTTTGGTTTAGGCTCATTTTGTTTGATTTTGATGACTTTAAACAGAGGCCTCATACATTAGAACCCACTGCTGTCAAAGCTCTATTTAACAGGTGGGAAAAAGGTGAAATTGATGCAGTTGCTGTAAGTAAGCTGTTTGTCATCCTCCACATGTTTTAGTTGGCGTCACAATGTGACTTGTGCTAATGATCCACATTATCACCTCAAAGAGGCATTGGGTTTTGCCAACCGTGTTGCTGAGTGAGCACATCTATATGACATGCTTTTCTTTGAGTTTATTTTGGGGTTGTCTGGGCTGTCTTCACCGACAACCATTTGCTGCAGAGAGAAAAGCCCCCAGCTCGAAATAGCATCTCTTTATTTAAGTGTTTTTGCCTCACCTCCGCTCTATGAATTCCTAATGCATTTGAATGTTGGTCTATGTACAGGAAGAACAAACAAACAAAAAAGATCAGAGAATAGTGAGTTCTTTCATCAAGGACAGGTTTATTGCATCCACTGTGTCCATTCATACAGAAGGTCTAGAGAATAAAAACCTTTTCTGATGCACAGGATCTTTTCCTACTGCAGTGGTCAACATTTATATGAAACTGCAGGATACTGTACACCATAGGTCTTCAACAGGAGGTCTGCAGGGGGGGGTCGCAAAATTGTTTGTAGATAAAGCAATTATTACAATTGTACGACCTACAGTCAGAGACAGAGTGGAGGAAAGGAGAGGGGTGAACTAAAATAAATTTCCGCCACGCACCCCCCCCCGTCCCCTGGTGTACACTGTATCTCTTGTTGGATGCCAATATTGAATCACATTAGAGCATCTTATAAAGGGATGCAATACGTTTTCTTAACGAAACCCAATCAGTAACTTTTAAATGAATACATTTAAAGCTCTGCAAGGTGGGCCGTGACTGCTTAATGGACCTCTCATGAAATAACATCATTTTCCAAACATGTCATCTGCTGCTGGGCCTAAACGTGTCCTGCACATTTCCTCTGATGGAAGCTTCCCCCAAGCTTTCTTTGGAAACATTTCTTTAAAACACTAAAATTGCTTCAAAAACCCACGAGCATGCTTTTTAACAATAACTATTGGTTTAAGATGATTAGAAACATGGCTCCTCAAACTCACGACCCTGTGGCCAGATATGTCACCATCATAAAGATGAGTTATGAGTTATTTTCAGTTGTTGTTGTGTCTTGCAAATGCCTTTTTTTGTTTGAACCCCCCTGGGTGTCTGTTTCTTCTAATGAGAGCCAGTTTTTCCCATATGTTTTTGTTTCTTTCTTTATAACAGAATATGGCTGCCTAAAAGTGCATTTTATGTGTGTATTATAATTGTTGTAAAAATATGATTAACTTATTTTGTTAATTAATTCATCTTTCACAATTAGATGCAACTCCCCAAAGGGTTAAACTGACAACTTAAGAGGATGCCCAAGAGTGACACACGTGACAAACATTGTCATCTAAGACAGACAACCATTGATATGCTTTGCGGTTTGTTGTCAAGAGACAAATTATGAAAATACTCTCAAATTGCGTTTGTGGAAGAACGTAAATGTGAGGTTTATCATTACAAACATTTATTTTTGAATGACTGAATGTGAGTTATTTAATGTTTCACTGGTATCAATGTTTCCCCCGATAAATGAATAAGTGATCCCTGCACTAGATTTGTCATTAGAACATTTTTAAGGAATGGGGTCTCAGAAATTATTTGGCTTTCGTGACACTCCTGAATGACGTATTTGAGTTTTCACAACTGCTGTTATCATACATAAATTAAATGAATGGTGTGACTGAAAGGGGGAATTATATGAGTTTATGACTGTGGTGTGACCTGATGAGGAAAATTAAAGCATATTCTTCACAGAAATTCACAGTTTTGTGTACATTTCCTTTAGCCTGTCATGGGTGTTTTAACGTCATTTAAAGTGGATAAACATACCACAGTAATAAAACCTTGAATTGCAAATCTGAATGAAAAACATTAGATTTGTACCTTTGCATATACCGTACTCATCATAAATGCACCGTGTGTCATGATAGAACATGTTGCCATACTGTGTGCTAGGAAGGGCTTATGTATATTTAGTGTTGGCACAAAAAGATATCTTTGACTAATTCTTGGATTTCAATTCTTCTTTTGTATCCATATAGCACTTTACTCCATCATACTATTCTGTGTCTTCCTGTGGATCCCCTTTGTTTATTTCTACTACGAAGAAAGGGACGACAACAACGTGAACAAATGCTCGGTAAGATAGACCTTTCTTCTTCTACGCACAGCACTGTAACCTGCTTAGATGTGGTTCTGAGGAATTCAAATTGCATTCAGATGATTCAGGTGCGGCTAACCAATACGGTTAGTGGAAGCAAAATGTCTTGAATGAGTTCAGTTTAACTTCTCAGCCAGCTTAAGGCAACAAACCATTTATTTGCACCCAGTTTAACATTGAAAGCACACTTCTATTCTTCCTAACACCCAGATCTTTACACACATCTTCACAATACACCGATGTCAAATCAGGTTTGATCTGCACAGTGCATGACAGATTCTATGTTTCTTCAGTCATTTTATTTGAACGTTTGTTCTGATTGTTTGGCCTGGGACTGAACAAACAACATCTTATTTTACCTGTATTTTTAGAGATGAAATTGAAACCTGAAACTAGTAAAATGGTCAAATCTGTTCAATAAATATCACTATCTATGGTACAATGCCATTTGCGCTGACTGTCATCTATCTAGTAACTAGTAACCTTACTGACAGTTCAGACAGGAAATAAATATAGATTGTATTTTTTTATACTGACTGATCGGTAGTTAGTAAAAGATAATATATCGTTACCGTAAAAGATGAGAGGAGCGTTGCTGTAACTTTGTTTTGTTTCAAAACATTAAAAAAAGGCTTGTTATGTATGCTTAACAAATTCAGTCAGCATGTTTTTAAGGCCATGAAAATACACACATTGCACCGACACAAGCTTTAATACACGTAAGGGGACACCATTCCAATTATTTAATATTTTAAATAATAATATTTTAGTATGTTTAGTAAAAAAGAGTCACACTGTCAAACCTTTGCATTCATACTCTACATTATAGGCCTCATTGTCACCTGAAATTTGACAGAAAAAGTTGAATTCCTATCTTTGAAAGTCTTTTTAGTGAGTGATGTACCAAACACCAGCTATCGCATAATGGCTTTTTCTCCTTTCCGTGCGTTAGTTTTGAGCTGACAGAGGCACTTTCTCCTGCAGACAGTGAAGCCTTTTGTATTGTTACCTTAAAAGCACCTTGAATAGCACTGGGAGTGACATGTTATCTCTGCCAGGTCAAACTGGATCTACACCGACTCTGTATTGCTCTCACTCACTGTAGTCCTTAGCTAGAGTATATGACCCCCTTCCCCTCACTCACAATGAGTGTAAAAATTTCACTTTATGGCGGTGATTGACCAGTAAAATATTTTCTTTTATTACAGCAAGTGAAAAACGCTCTGAAGTACACAATTGGATTTGCCATTGTCTGCGTGGCGCTCCTTTTAATTGGGTAAGTTGGAGACATGTGAGGCTTCTTCTGCTTCAGTACACGATATGTGGCAGAGGTGTGGACATGTCATTGTGTTCAGTTAATGAGAGAAGAAACCCTTCAAACAGCTACAGTACTATTTGTCGGGCCATGATAAGACATTGAAGAAAGAATACTATAGACCTCTGTCTAAATATAGGTTGTGTTCTTGTCTATCAGATTCTACTACAGTCCTTGTATTTAATCTTTGTTCAAAGCACATGAGGAGGGAATATTGTGTCTTTTTTTGTGACATTGTGTGTTGTATCTACAAATCTA
This sequence comes from Cottoperca gobio, assembly GCF_900634415.1. Classification (NCBI taxonomy): domain Eukaryota; kingdom Metazoa; phylum Chordata; class Actinopteri; order Perciformes; family Bovichtidae; genus Cottoperca; species Cottoperca gobio. The sequence goes on from NC_041369.1 coordinate 11,579,882, forward strand.
TATTGATGTACATTCTCAGCCATTTCCTATTTATCCACTTTTTTTTTAATACCGGTTGGGTTCAGTAGCACCTGCACAACTTATTACATTTCTTTGCAGCCGTGACAGCGACATGTTCAACCTATAAGATGCAATGTGCTCTCTCAACCATTAAATGGTGCAGCGAAGGCTAACCTGGTTTGGGGAAATAAAGAGAACTTAACTATACTTTCTCACAGCTTATAGTTTGGAAGTTAGGACTTTTTAGACAGAAGCAATTAAGCCCCTTCTTTTACCTCATGAACTAGAACTATTGCAGCTTTGTCTGGCAATTGTTGCTGCAATCCTTTTATTTTCAACAACATGATGGCTTTTATCCTGGCCTGCTTTTCTCATACTGGGCGAGATAATGTTTTTTTCGGTGACTGTTCAGTCAGTAGGTCTTTTCTTGATGCCTTTTATTTCTTTTCTTTATACCTTGCAATTTGTGCAACTCCTTAAATTGCCCCTTGATGTTTCACTGCTTCAGGTCTTAACAAGTCAATCAGGCTCAAGTTATGACGAGGAACTTTTAACTGGTTATGAAACGGTGTCAATGTAATACTGATGCCTCTATATGACCGAACATAAATAAACAAGACCATCAGCGAGAAGATCGGCTATTTCTATAGTTATTCTGCATGCTTGTCATCGGTACCACAGACAAAATCATGCAGGTTCACTAGACTCCGGCAGCGACCAGCCCGCCGCAGACAGACCCAGATCCGGCTTTGCTGCCGCCTCCGACCTGCAGTTGGAGCTCCGGCGGGAGCTGGAGAGCTCTGAACTCAGCTTTGCCTCGCTGCTCCACCGATCCCTGCTGTCAGACTCTGCTCCAGAAAAATGAGAGGTTTTCTAATGGGACCCTCTTGCTCGGAAACACTACCGCCTTTGTCCACAGGGACCACTAAAATCTACAGTTAGTCGTAGTAACTTTAATGTAAAGAAAATTGATTAATGCTTTTGAAAAGTATGGATGGCAAGTTTGGATAGGTGCCTTCAAATAAATCCACTACATCTAGTGCAATTTTTTTTTTTGTTGAGACCAAGGCAACACTAGTCGAGCTCTTTTAAAACTCTGTTCATACCACACATTGTGTTGGAAATGACTACCTGAATGTCAAAATACTCTCGAACACTGTTTCTGTTTGTCATTCTAAGAAAGTTTGCGAAAGTTACATCCTTACTGCAGACACAGTTTTGAATAGTTGTGTAAAGGTTAAGGTCACTTACATGAGGTATTCTTTCCTAAAATGACAAATAAGATGACAGAAAGGAAACACATTTATGTGAAAAAGATTAAGTGGAAGTGTGCAGCCCTGAGGGTAGCCACAGAGGAGACCTATTGAGACCAGATTCTGCATATGAGTCAAAGGGAAGTCTTTGAGATGCTGATGCTGAATGTCTTTTACCTCCCCTGGTGAAGGCTTTTTATTTATTATTATATAATTTTTTTTGAACTGCCAGTTTTTGAACTTCCTCAAAGAATCCTTGTAGAGCATCATATTTATCTGCTGTCTGTCAAGAAGGATTAATGATAAATGGAAAACCGCTTCATGATGAATGGAATCAAAGTCTGCACTGAAATTGAGAATCAATACTGTTGACCCATTCCCCACTTTAGTTGGCATAAAGTACTAAGGAGTGCTGTTTCAGAAGTGTTGACAAAATATATATATATATATTTAACATCGAGGAGCAATTTATATCTCCCTCTTTATAGTTATAAAACTTTAGATTAAAAAGAAACCTTGAAAAGTCTGTAGGTCTGTCTACGTGTGTGTGTGTGTGTGCATATTTTTCTCTCTTTGTGGCTTGTAGAGAAAATACACCAGTTGCAGAAACCATCACTGACATTACAAAGACTACACTTAAGCATAGAAGTGACCCTAATGCATTATATCTTACTTGTGCTGAAATATTCTGCTTTCTTTGCTTTCAGAGCCTTCGTTCCTCTTGAGCCACCACCGGGTCAGAATTCCACCCAATGGGAGAAAGTACAATACCTTTTCGAAGAGCTTGGGAGTAGTCGTAAGTACATATTTCTGCCTTTTTTTGTTCCCGAGACTATCTGATTTTATTTCCTTTATTTTTTGTTACATCAGACAACTTAATCAATTCCATTGTACCCCTTCATTAGCCATATTCATTACTCACATCCATTGTTCCTATCCTTTCTTTAAACAGTATACTTTCCTCCTTCCTTTTTTTATTATAATCTTTCTATTATCCGACTAAATGTGTGTTTAGACAGAATGGGGAGCACATTTTAGATGGGGTACACTTGCAGACAAAAGAAAAAAGGCACAAGTTGTCTCAAGATTGCGAAAATCAGACGATGACAGATTCACAACATAATTAAAGAATGCTTTAAATGCAGCTAAACAATGTGCACTCCTCCCAGCCTTATGACCCTTCTTTACAAATGTATGTTTGTTGGTAGATTTTGTCATGAGTTTCCTCCCTTTTTAGGGACTTATGGAAGGTAATGCAGGTTAGCATGTTGGAAAAGAATGAAATGCTCAATAGGGTCCGTCGTCAGGAAATTATTTTAAATGGGCATCGTTTATCGTAAGCTAAGAAACCGAGACGGAGAATGTAGTAGTGCAGATTCTACCGTCTTGGAACAAACTGGAATGCATCACAGTTGATGAGATCCAATTTACCGTAATTGGCAAATGCATATTTTGATTGTGTGGCGATTTTAATTACACAAATAACTTTGTTAAGAGATGTACAAGGTCAAATGTCCTCTTGGCACACCTGAAATGTGTTCAGATATAGTGCATCTTGATTGTATGCACATGCATATCACAGTCCATTTCTATGCATGTAACAAGATGTGGAAGATGATAGAAAACCTGCTACATCATGCATTATTGATTCATGTTCATCACCAAAGTAATCATGTTGATTTGTATTAATTCCCCATCATACATCTTCCTTGATTTGATTTGTCAGGAATTAGAGTGGGGCAATCTTCATGTCATGGAAAGTTCTGAGGCGGACAGCTTCCAGTCTGTTTAGGAAACTACATTAACATGATATTTCCAAATGTTACTGTCCGCTACATGCGGAGGATTCACCCATCAACTCACTTTACCAGCAATAAACAGCGACTTTATAGCCTCGATATCAATGTGCAATAAGAAATTCAATTTGTCAGTTATAATCATCGATGATAATGACGGTTGACTGTGTGATCCGAACACTGTGAAGGAACCCTCCTTGGGGATCTTCACTTGTTGAACGGAGCATTGCCAAATGTGGACTCCTAACAGTCCTTTGGCCTTTTGCCATCTGGGGATCAAGGAGGAAGTAGAACCATCTGCCTCTTCTTCCCAATAGTGGACCCCTACATGCTCTCCCTAACCTTCCTCCCTTGGCACAGGGGGAAATGGCTCAGCTGCTGAGGAGGAAATGTGTGGATCATGCCTTTTCTAATTCCTCATCTCTTCTCACTCCAGATGGGAGGGTTAATTGAGTAAACGAAAGGCACTTTTGCCCCATAACCCTGGTGGCTGCTTTTGTTCATTAAGGCCCCTCCATATTTAATGGCTCCAACATTACATATGTTACAGTGTTCTAATGATGCACACTCTGGCTCCGTATGCTTGTCTCTTTTATTCAGATGATATTTCCGCCCGTCAGGCCTTCTTCAAGATCAACAATCATCTTGAAGGAGGACTAAGGGCCGAAACGTCAACTGAATAAAAGAGAAATGCATATGGAGCCGGAGTGTGCAACACTTGATTTCCTTATTTCAAGTCTACTTCCAGTGACCACAACCCTTGGTGTGCGTTACTTTTCTAATATTTTACACAGTGTTTAAATGATCCTGAATGTACTCAAGATCAGTAGCTATTAATGTTGCCATTCAAGTTTAGTTTAGACTAAGAAAAAAGTACTTGGGCAAGAAGCGCTGCTGGTCCTCATTATCAGTGCAAATACACTCATACTTACAATTATTTCTAGCAGTGTATGTTTTACTCTCTTCAACCTCAAGCCTACAATAGAAAAGACTGTAATGCAATATTAGCATGGAGTTATTCTGTGTTTCCCTGCTTGAGAACTGCTGTTTATAGAAGTGCTAAGTATGTTCCCGTGCAGCAAACAGCATTAAGGAGTACCCGACCTTCTTTGAGTCTCTACTCATGAATGAGACACCGCTCAAGGTATATGAATACATTTGCAGAACTATGCATTTGTCAAGTTATGTACTGTATGCTTTTTCTTGTTAATCACTACGTTCCATGTTTAGATTATCTTTTGTTTTCTCTGACCTGCCTTTTAGACCTGTTTTTTTCAGCTAATAATTTCTGTACACAAACAATACATAGTCCAAGGTTTGTGTTTTGCTAACAGAGTTTTAAAGTAGCATGGGGTAAAAATAGAGGCTATTATTCCGTTTAGATACATTTGAGGCTTCAGTTGACAGATCCACGGTGAGGGAGTTGAAGAGACGCTGCTGATCTCATCTTGATTCATCTTTTGACATTTTCTGCCGTCCCTCAAGTTGTCCCTCAACTGGGGGATTAAAGCGTCAAGATGACCAAGATATGTTCTTAAACACAAACTAGTCTTACACCATCTTACACCATTTCAAATGAAATGAATTCTTCAGCTTTACCTTTACAATGAGAACAACAACTATGGTGGCATCTGATAACTTTCTTACCTTTGCTATAGGCCTCCACATGCTGTTGTTTGGCAGTATGTGGTCACTGCGCAGTCATACAGTATACTACATCTCCTCTCTTGAACATAGAGCTGCATCCTATTTGCTTTTGATGATTCTGTCATTCCACAGAAGTAGGGTGCTCGTGCTAAAGGAGCTCCTTAGTAAACACCTCTCTGTATAAGTCTCATGCACACAAGCCTACATGCAGGGAGAGATAAGAGCTACCTCATTCTATTGCTGTTGGAATCGAAGCTGTACAGATGTGGAAGCACCAGCGATAATAGACAATATTCCTTCTGTTTAATCCCCGGAAAATCTGCTCAATCATCTATCCTTTGCTTTGTGTGGAGTTCATGAACAGAATGTCCTCCATGCAGAACATGGAGCCATTGTCATTTTTTTAATTTATTTTTTCAAACCAAGCTCACCACTAAACAATGGCAGCAAAATCGCAATGAAACACTTGGGAATAGGAAACATATATTCACATGTTAATGTTCAGCCCAGCAGCCAGACTTCAAAGTTTCAGGAAGCAGGCATATAATTTATCTCCATTGTCCACCTCTTTGTCCTGCTGCTTGTGCAATGCATCTAAAAGAAAGCGATAAATGTTATAAACAAGTTATACTTTCCCTGAGAACTGACTTAATATTCCCCATCGAATGCTACTGTCAAGGAGAAAGGCAAGCAGAGAGCCACCTATGCCCGTGCTGACAGGTGGCCTGGGCACTATGAAGTAGCTGCTGTGAGGATGCGTGATATCTATAAAGGGACAACTGTGTAGCTTCTTTACGTAGAACCCTATAACAGGTGGGATCTTGACAGGGGATAGAGGCAATCACTCTCTCCATCAATCCCTGTCGTCTAACTCCGGCTCTGACAGCTGGTGTGACACCTACTGTTGCCCTTGCCTGATGGGTGGTCCCATTTCTGCCTCAATCAAAGGTGACACACATCAACTCAACCTACATACATTGAAATATCCAGCTGTTACCCATCGCGATCAATGTATGAAATGGCAACGATGACAAAAAAAAAATGGTGACCATATGTGTCTCCGTAGGGAGACAGTGCATTCATTAAAGACAGATCTAAAATCCAAGAGGAGCAGAAAGACCCCATGATGCCTTGTCCTTGTGAATAACATTCCTCCCAATTGCCATCAAGAAAATTAATTCCCCAAATGTTTCCCTTAAGAATATTCACAGATGGGTCGTGTTCTCGGTATCAGGTGTTAAAATGCAAAACTATTAATTTTTGAATTTCTTGTTATTTTGTTTTGTTATGCATTTGATGATTTCACCCAAATAACAAAAACATTTTTTTTTCCAATTACCTTCATGATATGTAGCTATCATTACTGTCTTTGCGGAGGTTTTATGATATCTGCCTTTTATTTTAAAGTGGTAACCCAGGGACTCACAAAAGAAGAAATTTAAAAAAAGAATAATAAAAATGAAAGCAGCAGATAGAAATATACCCTGACCTCTACGCTAGATCCTATATTTTTAATAATGCCCCAAAAGATCCTTCCACATTTCTTTAAATATATTCCCCGTTTGTAGTGCAGGCTTTCTAATAAAACTGTGTAGTCTCTAAACCCGGGATGGGATCACCCTGATAATAACACTATGACATCATTAAGGTCATCTCCTCAGACTTGACAAAGCTTCTCCAGTGCCGCAGATGACATACAACTGTTCACAGGCTGAGTAGTATTTCACATGAAGACTGAAATGACCTTCTTTGAAGTGGAGTAGCCCTTTAAAACTCACCCATAATATTTACTTTCACTACTTAAAGACTTATTCTATTATTTTTTTTGACGGGGAAAACCTTCAGTATCCATCTACCTTTACTAGAATTGCTACTGAGAAAGTTGCACATTAAACTCCTTTTGAAAGAGATTGCTTCCCATCCCAAATGTTAGCCGACTGAGTCACAGTAGCTGCTATTAGCGTGCTAATATATATTTTTTGCATATGGTTCCAGGCTTTGTACCAGCTTCAGTTTGGTAACAGCAGGTTTGGCAGTTCTGTTTTATATTGTTCAATTACATGCAGTGCACAGTGGAAGGGGGGGAGGGGGATTTACATCTTTATGAATATTTTCTATTGCATTGTCTGCAGGAGTGTGCCAATGCCATTTTAGAAGCATCTTTAGAGGATTCCTTGTCGATGTCAAGAAGCAAACAGCTGACTGAAACACAAACTCAAAGTGCACAGGAGAAAGAAGGCTCTTGATAGTTTACGCATTTGGCCAAGGGTCCAATGTTCTTTCTTTGGCCAAGGTCAAATCTCTAATGACTATCCTGTCTTTTCCCCTGCAGATGGTCTACCTGCTCTCTCTTTCTCCATCAGCTCCTTGACCTTGATTGGCATGTTGGCAGTGATCACTTACACGGTGAGTTGGGACCCGAGACAAGCGGTTGATGTTGTTTCATGTGTTCCGTGGAGCTATTGCTGCACTGTAATTAAGGCAAATTATCCAATGGGATGATTTCCAAATCTCGCCAGCCCAGTAGCTTACTAGGAGTTGTGCGTTCTGAGAAGTGTGTATTTTGGTTGTCATTCTGGATGTGAATGCGTATGTATGTTTTTGTAAAATATTATTTGAGTTGCAGTGCAGTTTCTTAAAGTTTTTTCTGTACAAATGGTTTCTCACCCTCTTAGATGTACGCGGTGATGGAGTAGCCTTTCAGTATTAGTAATGCCTTTTGATGTTCGAGCTCTGGCATTCAATTGCTTAAATTACTCAGACTGCTGTCTTTCACCTGAGCACTCGAGACTTTTGCATGATGAATGTTGTGCACCCTTCACCGGCTTATCTACCACTTATCAGTCGTCTATTTATATATATATAGATCCACCTCAGTGTCCATTAATATATGCCTATATTTTGATTCCCTCAGCACTCTGCAGTTTCTCCAGGTTTTTTCCTAGATCAGAAAAATTGACTCTGCTGTAACACTTCCTAATGCTGGCCATTTTTCATAGCTGTTATCTTGGTAACTAGACTGTGAATATTCCCTGGAGTTGGTGGCACTCGTGCCAGGGTGGGAGTAACACAGAAAAGTGCCTACTCGGGGAAAATACCCAAAAAGAAGTACTCCGATATCAACCCAGGCAGTGAGAGTAAAAGTGACAGCCAACCCCAATCTATCCCGTTTCTGTTGAGCTCAAAGAGTCCTATTTGACGAATCACACAATAATTGAATGTGGAGCTCTTAATGAATAATACACAACATAGTCAGGCAACCAATCTTGTTTTTAGGACATTTCATCCATCTCAGCTGGGATTGCATCCGCTGTTCTCTCACTTTGCTTATGTCTTCTAAAGAGTGGATAATTACCTAGTACATTTTAAAGGATGGAAGTGTGCTCAGATTTGCACTGACACAATGTTGATATTGAATCTGTACATGCCCTGTGGAAATCAAAACATCCAGTGTGACTTTGTTTTTGATGATTCTTGTTTTGATGAATTCAATCAAAGAAATCGGGCCTTTGGGCGACAACAGCAGCTGCTTTTATTCTCACACAAATGAAGAAACTCTTTTTTATCTCAATTTTTAACCTTTCATCTACTTCAAGCTGCACAACTCTTCTTGGTGGAAACCTACCCATATTTTCAAAGACCTGTGTGATTTATTATTCTTTGTTATACGTTACTATTAACCCTGATTAACTTAATGGAACCTAAGTGACAGGTTCTATAAGCAGTGGAAATGTTGTCCATGACTCCTGTGCTAATTTATCACTACTCTCTGTGCAGAACTAGCCATCTACCCTTAATGCAAACTCTCCGTGATGTAAACAGTATATAACACTGCAGCCCAGTGCACTTAAAATGAATACAAAGTGAAGCAGGTTATAGCTTTTACTACCTTTTTTTGGCCTTTTATGGCACTTTCTCTGAAGCAAGAGGGGAATAACAATAATATTTGATTTGATATTCTCTGATGCACACGCATTTTATTAAACATATGTATACTATTTGACACTGTCTGTCCACCGTTCTGCTAAACTTAACCATTTTAACATTTTAAATACAAAATGATTCTATTAGTAAAAAATATAATAGTCATTAGAGTCCCTCTAAGGATACATTTAGCTTGTTGTCTGTTAAGATGTTGCAATGACAGTACTGTAACTACAGCACATCAAATAGATCTCAGCCTTAGATGAGACGCTATAATTATGCTATAAATCCAGATAAATGAAATTGATTAATTTTGCATGACAGGTTAGGATTTTGGGTTTGGGCTTCCCTTTTCTGTATAGTTACATTAATAAGAGATTGTACCTTTAAGAACACTGAGCACATTCATTTCAAATAGCTAATTAGCTTTGCATTTTATGTGAGATGAAAGTCGCTTTATACCCAAGCTGTCACTTTTTTAATGGTGAGGATTTTATTATTCAATAATGCAAATCTATAATTATAGTAGATTTATTTCTCTTTACCTGGGATGTTTGCACATGCATATTCCTTCTATATTATCCCCCACTCTGTTTGACTGTACCCCTGCAGTGATGACATGAGACCGATCGGGCCGATCTTAAAGCTCATGCATCATGTGAAGTCCTTTGACTCCATTCAAAAGCTAGGCTAGGATTTTGACTTATGACTCTCGTTGCGCTGTCTCTTTTAAATTGCCAGCCATGCTGATGCTGATCTAAAGTTGAGAAAATGAATATCTGTTGATCTAATCAGAGGTCCTGAGATTGACCTGGGAGCATGGAGTCTCTGAGTGAATCAGAGCGGTGTCACTAATACCAACTTTAGGATTCTCCAACCCTTTGATGCTTCTTTCATTTCTATATTTTATATTTACGTTTGATTTGTATTACTTATATTGGTTTACCACTTTTTAACTAAAGTGTGATGTTTAGAACTTTGTACTTGTACTTTGTTATAACACTTTATCATATTTAGTAAATCTCATTTAAGCATTTTTATTTATTCACTGCATTTTAGTTCTTTGGTCTGACGTTTTTCACTTTCAAAAAGCAAAATACTATCAAGGAAATAAGCACATAAAAAATACATGGGTTTACCAATTTACCAAAAACACATTCATGTAGGCTAGCAGCTGCTTGTTTTTAGGCAGCAGGTCATATCAGCAGTCGCCAGCGAAACCTTTGTTTTGTTAAGGTTCTGCGCGCCTGGCGGGCATCCTCTTTTGCACCGCACGCCCTGTTTTCTTTAGACTCGTCAATGTCACGCTTGACCCAGGCAGCCAATCAAGAAAGTTGTGGGCTGTTCGACCGACCCTATTATTCTAATACTAATTGGCGAATGCAAACACTTGACGTCCGATAATCACTTTCGATTGCTCGGTTGCGCACGCAGTCTCGCTCTCACAGTTACCACACGCTGTTTTTCCACAAACCGCACTTTGCCAGAGCGGGTTTGAAGCAGCGACGCATCGCGATGTGATCCAGGCCTTATGGTTGCTTTTTCAAAGTATTTCTTTTTTTTAATCAACCATTAACCTGTACAAATTACTTTGTGAGTAGGACACCACTGATTGCAATGGCCCTTTAACCTTGCAGAAGGCGTACTGCAATTACTGTAATTAATGAAGTGGCGATAGGTCAAACTTGTTACGATGGTTTTAGAAACGTAAAAGAGCGCTCTAAATGTCGGAGAAGCCCGTCAACCACGGCAAGCTTTTCATAACTGAGCTGCTAGTTGGATTTGTTGTTGTAGAAAATTGGTTAAAATTGCCGTTCATTTAAATGTTCCATTCACACACAACCTCAGGCAAAAAATATGTATCATAAAGCACTATTTAGCCCTCGAATTGGGCCCATATGAAAATAATTTTAAGCATTAAAAGTAATATTGAAGAGGTCAACATAGGGCAAGTGATTACGTGACTGAAAGTGTGTGCTGCTCTCTTCATTGGCCACTGTCAAACCAGAGTATCCCTTATGTTTAATACGAAATTGACTACACTATGTGTGGAATGTATTCGCTCCGAAGCTGAGCTTTGTTACGCAGCTGCTGGAAGGATATGGCAGGAATTAGGAGTTGGATACTCAGTCATACAATAATACACTGTGATAAAGCAGGCCTGCATTAAATTATCATTTTCTTTTTACCAGTTATCCTAAAGCCTAATACCCATTATATCTGTTACATCTTCAAATCAGTCAGTGAACGGTCAGATATTTGGATGTTAACAATTGAGCAACAGATCAGTCGGTGTTCAGATGTGAATACAAATGAATTTGTAATATAGAACAAAATGTCAACTTCATCTCATGGACGTGCAGTTTTTCTACAGCGCACCAATGCGTGTACAGGACACTAGTGAAGGATGACTTAACCTTGTCTACGTGTGCCTTTTTGTGATTTGCCCAGACTAAATATTTTCATATATTTAAATAATAATTTTATATTCAAATACAAGTGTGTCACCAAAGGGCGGCCTCTTGATCATACTACTTTGTCAGTCCTGACCTCCATTATAGTACCAGTCAAGGGCATCAGAATTAAGGAAGCAGCCCTAACCCCTCTACTCCTGGATGTAATCAGGGGTTAAATACTCCACCAACACACTGTTTCATTTAAAATGAGGTGGTCATCTGGACATTTGACTTTTTAAAAAGAAATTGCACTTTCTCCAGTGTGACAATATTAAATCAACCAATTCATAAAGGCGTATTGTCAATAATACAGGACAACTTGTGTACAAACCTTTTAATGCGGATTAAAGAAAACATGGGAGGCACACAATTAAAAAAAAGTACATTTTTTTCCTTCCATTCAGAATTTCAGAAGTGTGATTCCATGACCCTAATGACCTCTAATCACCCTCTCATTTCAGGTGAAACGTGAACGTGTGTACTGCTAAATGTGTAGTATTTACGGTATTTTACGGTAGTGAGTAGTTCTAATGAGTCAGGTTAAACTGGAATTACCTCTTTAACAGAAGGTGTGGAGAATGTAGGAGAGGCCTATTCTCCCTCCTCCCTCCTCCCTTTTGGCTCCTCCACCACCACAAGTAGAAAGAGCAACAAAGAGGAGGCTTGTGTAGGAGACCTATGTCCACCTAGTTCTCCCTCTTCCCACTCAGCATGAATGATTTTAGCCAGAAACTCCCCCCTCAACCAACACACACACACACATAGAGTCACACACACACTCCCATCCACACTGCTCCAGCTATTTCTGGTCATTATTGACCACGGTGGGTTTTAAAATAACTTTAATGAGCATGCATGATTATGTGTTTAGTAAAAATGTACACTCCAGCACTGGGACACCTGTGGGTTTTCTTTTTCCTTTCATATTTCTCCCATGTAGTTGCATATTTGAGGGAAAGGAAATGTTTCTCTTGGGATCTGGGACAGGTTTTCCCTTTATGAGTGCGTTTGATATTCGGGACATGCTCCGGCCTTAAGAGCTCCATGATTCATTGCAAGAGGCGACATTCGCCCGGTGCAAAGATTCACAGCAGAGACTAATAATAGTAGAGCCTGACTTAGTATCCCATGAGACTCTCTTAATGCTTAACCTAACACTCAGAAACTGGTAAAAGTTGTTATAGAAAAATATAGTCTCTGACATTTCTCCACTTGAAAGATAGAATAAAGAGGACAGAGACTTTTGACAGTGCTTAAAGTGTCTTTGCACAGAATGCCACTTTGTTTTATTATGAACCCATAAAATGGCACTTCTCGAAGTTGGTTAAAGCGAGACGGCACAGGGAGAGCGAGAAAGCATCGGCCTGTTGCTGTTATTTTCATTTGTATTGATTGTACTGTTTCCCTCCATTTTCTTTTATTTCAGTTCGGCGTCCCGTCAGGAGATTGAAGCTGAAAATGTCTTTTGTGTTTTGTGCACATATTCTCTCTCTCTGTGTCTCTCTTTGTTTTTTTACTGAGTGTATGTACTGTACGCCTGGCTATCATTGGTTATTATCTATACATTGTGTGTACCTCTAATAGAAAAGAAAAGTTGATATGTATTCATTTCAATTCATGTCATTCAACATTGATGACAGCTCGTTGCCCCCCCCCCCCTCCTTTAACCCAGATTTATCTCTCAAAAATTCTACTTTTACAGTTTTGATCAAATCCTGGATAGAGGATAGTGCTGTCACATGGGGGCACTGTTAAGCTGTAAATTGCATCACAGTGATATGAGGCAGTGATTTCCACACAAAATGGTTGCAGCAAATTCACCAATAAACCTCAGCACAATTATAGATTCCACCATTTTAATCTTTTTCTCCTCTTAACAAAAATGACATAGCCTGGGAGGCCAGGAACTATATGATATGCCGTGTGTGTTTGCTTACACGTTAGTCGTGTTCTGCATCGTGATGTGTTCGTCATCGGGCAGGCAGGTGTGTGTATGTGTGGGTGGGATGCACGTGCCATATGTGCCGTCCCACTCCGACTATAATGTGTGATTTTAATGGTGGTTTTGCACTTGTTTCAGGCATACGGTATGTCTGTACTACCTTTGAACCTGATAAAAGGCACAAGGAGTGTGGTGTACGAACGTCTGGAGAACACAGAGGACATTGATGATGTTGAGCATCAGATAGAAAAGCTGAAATCCAAGGTTGGTACCACCAAATGACGCAAAGCACCGGCGCTATGCATACTGCAGTATGTGACATAAGTGAATTAAGTCATGTAATAACTTCAGTGAACAAAACTTAGAACTTATACATAGATCATTACCAGATTCATTAACAACAATTATATCAATCAAAGATTATAGTATGCTTTTTTTTTTTTATGGCATAGTATGTAACGGTGATACTTATTTACTGGGAGATTAATTATACCTGAACATTTTTGGAACACATCTTTTTAACGCTTTATATATTTATAAAAAATCTATTTAATGTATTGAGAAGATGTATTGTAGAGGATCTATATCCGGCACAGCAGACAAACAACAAATAATACCATAAATCATACATTTTCTAAAGTTATTTTGTGCCACTCACTTTTACTTTTACTGTCAATGACTTACATTGTTCTAATATGTGTGCTGTTTCCTTCACATACCCTGATGAAGCCTATAACTAGCCCATGTCAGAAGTCTACATGTATGCATATGTGTATTCATTGACATTGATTTGCTTTGTTTGTCGGTCTCCCCACCAGTGTCAAGACGGACGTCCCCTCTCCTCAAGGGACAGACAGAACCTTCAGGAGCTGGAGGGCAAACTGCAGGTCCTCCAGCGCAGGGGGAGACACCTTGAAATTGCAGAGAGGAACTGCTGCACTAAAGTGGGCAGTGCTCTCAGGCCTTTAAAGGTGAGTCCTACATTATGAAATTGGCTCCCATTCACAAGTGAATTATATTTCTTATATGGACTGTATTGTACACAAAGGCAAATCCGTTTAATGTCTGTACATCTGTAGGATCATACAAATGTAGCATTATGTGTTCTGGCTTTGTTTTAATTGGCACTGTTGTTTGTATTGGTTTGGTTGAGCAAAGGTAGGTTACGGATGTTTCTTCACTTAATAGTTGTTTAATTTGAATTTTTGTTTACTCCAAGTATAATGCCTTTCTTCATTTTCGCCTGCTTCAACATCTTCCTCCTTAACTATTTCTTTGTGCTCAAGTTCTAATCTGGACTGCTCTAGATTTACTTTTAGTTCTACTTTACACAACCCCATATTTACACCATTCCCACGGGTAGTTTCTTCACCTAATTTACTGTGAAGTCTCTCAGGGAGTCTCACATTTCTCAGGAAGGATCTCACAGTTCCCCCGGGATAAACCCAAGCAACTTCAAACTTTTCTTTGATTTCTTTAACTTTTTTTGGGGTTGGGCAACCAAAACTTGGACCTCATATATGCAATTTTAATATCATTGTTCCCATATTCAAAGTTGCACAAGAAGGTTTGGGAAAAGAGGTGAGTTATAACATCTCTTGTTTAAGACTTAACTTAAAAAGCAAGTACTGCCTTTGGACATGTTGGCACCAACACTCAAATTGCCATTTGTTGCACACATCAGTTATTCTCTGACATTTTCACACAGTTGTCTTAAGTATGTGCAGCTTAAACCATCACAATGAAAGAAAAATGAATGTGCATTTTAGAGAACATCACAAATTCACACAGTTTCATGGATAAAAAGATAATCAAACCCCTGAAAGCTGCCTATTCCCACCAATCAACTTACTTTATCCTCACCCCAAACCACTTGGTTACCAGGGTGCAGCAGCTGTGATCATTAGCAACTTTGTAGTCTGTTTGGCATAAACAACAGCATTGCATTTTTAATTTCCCCCCCCAAAAAAAATACTCAATTTGAATTTGAGATAACCCAGAGGCTGCCTGGACCAATATGGCTTACAAGAACAGAATCATGGCCGTAATTATTCTGCCTAAATGTGATGGGTTGTGGTGGGTTAAGAAATATATTTTGTTCTCCCCCCCTAAACCTAACGCAATCAAAAACATGAACTGATTTTATTTTACTACATATTCGTTAACTTCAAAAATGTCAATTCCACTTGAAAGGTCACATGATCGGCACATTTGTGGTATATATTTGTATCTTACAGACAACCATGATATTTTTGTCCTCACACACTTCCTGCTTTAACTGTTGAACGAGTATGAGAAGAGTAATGGGGACTGGCAAAAATAGCACCGTAATGATTCACTGCAACACTCTCCGTTTCATATTTTATGTTCCCCGGTCCTCGTGCACATCTAGGAGCAATGTGCACATGTGCATTGCAACTGTGTGAGCAGAATAGCATGTGGCTTGACATCCCCTTATTGTCCGTTCATACGCGACATAGCGACGGCGATGCACCGTGAAAATTGTTTTAATTTGTTTGTTTTAACCGTTGTCTGTGTAAAGGACAGGACGAGTTCCAACATCATTCTCCTAGTTCACATTGTACTCCCACTGCTATTCATTTTCCAGTATTCTACTGCACTGCAGGCATGCACAAACATTTTAAACCAGTGTCTGTAACAGTTTGTCTTTAACCAAGGGGGCTGCTGCTAATGACAGTCCCCTGACTCAAATTTGAACGGTAATGAGTTGGGAGATTTATATACTGTAAACCCAGGCACTGGTGTAGAGCGATAAGCCAAATGATTGTGACAGAGCAGCAACACCACTGTTCCCTAAAACAAACGCTGTCCTCTTTATATCAACTCTGGTGGTGGGCGAAAAATGACTTATTGAACATGCGGGTGTGGACAGTTAAAAATAGTTTGGAGCTCACAAAGTAGTTTATGTGCTTTGATGGGATCATAAAAAGCTATGCCACCTTTTTAATTAAGATATGAAAATAAAGGCCACCTTTTTAATGATGTGTAATCTTTTTCTTTTCTTTTTTTATGTGTTATAGCTTCCTCGTTTTGGGTTTGACTTTTTTAAGAGTCAAACTGTGTTCGCACAACACATCTTTCTCTCCTTTTGGCTTTTGTTTGTTTGTTTGGATGAGGAGATAAGGGCAGTTTAATCAGTACATTGTAATTGCTATATTTTCCTCTGTCTGGCCACCTCAATGTCAACACTAAAGGCAAAACGTTTGTTGATCATCAGCTTCTTGATTGTAATTGATGCTTTGCTAAAATCAATTATATCAAGAGATATTTGGTCAAAACTATTTTTTTAATTCTTTTTCAGACCTTGTGCCATGAATCACGGGAACATCATTTATATATTTTAATCGTACTATATATTTTGCCACATGTGTTCACCTGCTTTTTGCAGCGCTATGGCCGGTACAGGATCTTGTATTATATATTGTAGCTATGACTGCCCCCCTGAAGGCAAGCAGTTGATAGGGTTTATTGCCTTTTTGGCTGCCACCCACCTTGTGCCTCCCTGGTTGCAGCCTCCCTGCTCTGTCTGGGCCGTGCCATTGCTTCCCCCTGTCCCCTCAGGCAACTGTGCCAAACTGGGGCTGGCCAAGCCATATGGTCTCTCCTTGACAAAACACATGACAGAAAGGTTATATTTGCCTTTTGTAAACATACCTTTTCCTTTATCGGGTTTCAGTCATGGGTCATGAGTGCAGATCCCTCCTTTGGTTGTGGGTACATAATTACTGTTTGGTATCGTAATGTATTGTTTGTTTTTTGCAGATAATGCTGGGCATTTTCTTCATCCTGGTTGCACTGCTGTTCACTGTTGCCCTGTTCATTTCAAAGTAAGTCATAATATAACATCATGAGTCCTACGACAGGCAGTATAACAATACATGGACAGTTGAATTGTTTCCTTTGAGCTCTGTTTATTTATGTGTAATGACGGACATACGTGCATACACATGTTTACTTTTCCTCTGTGTGTTTCAGTTTGGATAAAGCTCTGCACTCTGCGGGCATCAGCTCCGGGTTCATAATCTTTGGCACCAACCTAACCAATCCTCTGAATGAACTTCTATTAGCATTACAACCCGTGAGTATCCTCTCATCTCTCATGTCGCAAAGATGATTATCCTCAATTAAGATGTGCTTAAAGCCATATTTTTTGGTTTCCATCATCATTATCCTCAATTAAACGTCATTTAAACTATTTAAAACTTGAAGTGTATGTGCTTTAATATACTGCAGGTGAACTTTTAAATAGCAAAATCCCTACAAAAGCAGCTACACACACTAAATTAGTCTGTTCATTTTTAATATGGTCTGGTAGTCACCATTTATTATTTTACCAAAGACCATAAAATAACAAAATTACAGACAGGGAAACTATACCCACATGAATCATACTCACAAGCGCATTTTGCATTCTGCTGTAACTTCAAAATAATGTAATGTTCCAAGAGAGCAAGGCTGAGACACAATTAACAGAGCTGTAAGTGGGAGCGCAATAGATATTAAATGACAACGATAAAGGATAGATGATACAATCTGAAGAGCAAATGAACACAGATTAATTTAAAAATTGCTTTGCATTGTATACTATAGCTCGCACAATTGTTTTTCATGAACCAGCTGGGGATCTGATTCTGAAACCACTCGTTCGCAAGCTAATGCACAATAGTGCAGGAGGTATTATTCAGTCCAATTGTGCAACACCTGGTAACTTTTGGAAACTACATAAGGTGGACACTAAGTGAAGCCCCACAACACAATACAGTGTAACACAAGTCCTGTCTACTACCTTTGTAGATAATAATTATTATCATATGCTGTGCTCTCTGCAGCACATTAATCCACATGGTAGTTATAAGACTTGATAGGTTCAGGCAGAATTGCTGTGTGTTTGTTTTTTTAAACTAATCTAAATCCGCTGTCAAGTGGTCAATCAATAAAGTTCCATTTGATACGTTTCTCTGTGCACCACATTTGGAAACACAGGAAATAAAAGGTGTAGAAGTAAATAAGGTACAAAATAAACAGTTCACAACTCATAATTATTCTGTATGTTATTTACACTCTCATATTGCTATTCACAAATATTACAAATTAAATTGTAATACAATGATTAAGCTTATGTTTTGCAACATAGAATCACCTGCATGTTGCAATCCAAAGAATATATATATAGAAAACTAAAACTTTGAAACTCGTGGATGCCAATTAATGACACTCAATGTATTTCTTTGCTTTTCTTGCCCTTTGTTTTGTGTTCGTGCCAGTAAAATAATTGAATCCTGTTTATTTATTGATACAAAGTCTGTAGGTCAGCATTGTGATTTGGGTGGGACAGTATACTCGGAGCGTAAAGAGTCTGGCTGTTTATCTTCAAATCAGGATCAAAATGCAACCACAATTAGAATCTTTGTGTGCAATTCAATATCCTTTCATTTTAATGTGATATTTTACAAAACGATGAGCTATATGTTGCCGAAAAAGGAGCCACTATCGCCTCAAAGCGTTTACATTTTTCGTGCAACAATAAGCCTGTGGATTCTGAAAACACACGTGTGTATTAGCAATGTGGTTAAATGAACAACGCCTTATTAAAATATTAAAACACAACACTACACAACGACCATTTCTTCTCTCCTCCTGGTCACTGCTGCAACGACGCCGGACACTTTGTTGAACTTAGTATTCTACAGCAGAACTTAGAGAAAGAAATGACTGACAGCTTAGACATTAAAGAATTGCTCCATAGATAGTGGCAATCGATTAAATGTCTAAGGCCAAGTGTTTAGAAGTATGACCTTGATGTTCAGGGTATTAAGTGCAGCATGCCAAGAACAATGGAATACTGTATATAGGAATCATGTTTGAGGTTTCAGAGCATAACCGATTAAATGGTTACACGCACTGTGCCTTTACGTCTAACTGCATTACATACTAATTGATAAGAAAAGGTTCGGGATGATAAACCAGTTGTTGGTGACGGTGCCTGTAAATGCACTGCACCGTGACCAGCTGGATGTGCGTTAGATTAATTCACCTCCTAGACCAAGTGGTATTGATGATAGATGCTCGTTAACGGCCCCATGCATCCTTGAGAGGAAACCGGCCGGAATGTTTGTCTCGGAAAGCAATAATGTTTACTCTGTATGTGTGTGTGCGAGCGATGTGGCTGACCTCCTGTCCTTGGTATCATAGGTGTTTCCACTGGATTACATACTGATCACAGTCATCACCATGTACTTTGTAGTCACCTCCATGGCTGGCATTCGTAACATGGGCATCTGGTTCTTCTGGATAAGGGTAAGCAAAGGCCCCGCGTCTCTGTTACCTTTTGAAAGCGTGCTCCACATAGGAACATTTATATTAACAATGTTAACGTTTTCTTGTTTTCCAGCTGTACAAAATAAGACCCAAGAAAACTCGCCCCCAGGCTCTCCTCTTCCTCTGTATGATTCTTCTCTTGATTGTCCTTCACACCAGCTACATGATCTACAGCCTCGCTCCACAGTATGTCATGTATGGCAGCCAGAAATATCTCGCACAGGTAAGGGAAACATGCATGACGATTCCCCGTGTATTTCTAGGTTTTCAGTCTCGTTGACGAGAGCTAGCTCTGAAGACGGGGGCTCTAACGATGCCAGTGTCGGTCAGTCAGTGGGTTCAAACCACTTCGGCAGCAGCATCGGTCTCTGCAGGCTTTCAGACTCTTGTTCTTTCTGAATTCTGTCTGTCTGTATTAGACTATGTGGCTATTACTGTGTGGATCTGTTGTTTGAGTGTATACCCTCCGTGTGAACTGATGTTGCTCTCTCGCTCTCTCTCTCTCTCTCTCTCTCTCTCTCTCTCTCTCTCTCTCTCTCTCTCTCTCTCTCTCTCTCTCTCTCTCTCTCCGTGTGTGGGTGTGTGCATGTGGTTCAGATGCACCCTTGTGTCTATGCTTTGTCTCAAAAAGACCTTTAAACAACATAATTAAAATGAACCGCGGTGTTGTTTTTGTTGAAACATCCTCTTTTTAAATGAGAGAAAATAACCTTTTTTTAAAACCCCAGATCTGTGTGACTCTGTGTGACTCTGAGTAAACATGGCATATTCCTCTGTGCCGCTGTCTTTTCACCTACAGCATTTGAATACATTAAGTGTCATTTATACCATCCCAGCATGTACAGTGGAGCCTGTATGCAGTGGTAAAATAATAATATAGTAAATACTTTAAACTTTTATTTAATTTATTCATCTTTTAAATCAACTTTTTTAAGTGGAAGTAATCCTAAAAAATGAGATTACATTGTAATTAAGTGTCTGAAACTTGTGTTGTTTGTTTGTACTAAATTTCCCTCGGGATCAATAAAGTTTCTATCTATTGAATGTATCCATGGCAAAACTCAACTAATCTAGAACTAAAACTTCTGTTATTGTTTCATTCTATAATTTATGTTGGGTATTATTGTAGTATTATAGATTTCCAGAGTTTATGATTTTACTGGTCCTTCTTGTGGAGCCAAAATGTCTTTGTACTGCATCTTTGCTAAACAGATACATGCCTCCTGTGTTTCTTGATCAGAGTCAGATGCCCTCAGCAGGTCACACATCTGGGAACGGCACCACAAGGATCTGTGATGCCGATGCGCCTGAGGGTAAGTCTGTCATCTCTGCTAGCACAGCAAGGTAGCACTGGCCCAACAGTGAGATGTTGGAGGAACTTACAACACATCATCAAAGATTCATCCCTCACAAGTCGAGTCTATACTAGAAGAGGCGAAGGACAGTGCACAAGCCAGCCATATCGTGTAGAGCACTTCTCAGTAGTCTTAATACCATTCATTATTCAGCAGAGGGAATAATACCAAGGACAAACATTTACTAATGCAGTACGTGGCCTCTCGCTGTCTCCATGCCAACACTTATTACAGTTAATCAGCCATGAAAACATGAATGTGTGAATGTACATCATACCAGTGAGCTTCATCACGATAATTTATTCATTTGCCGAGAGCTGAAGTCAGGCTCTCATCGGTGGTGGAGCGGATATGATTGAATTGTCATATTCGTTTATAAAGTCAGAGATAGTTTTAAATATATCTGACTGTCTGTGGTAAAATCACTCACACTTAGCGCTCCTGCTAATGTTAACTATCATTCCTACGAAGGTTTAAAGGGAAACAAACAAGATCATAAACCTGTAACATCTCAGATTCTGAGACAACTCGGTCTTTAGGAGTGTTTGGATTCTTGTGCGTGTTTGTGTCTGTACGACGAGGTCTATTAGTGTGGGGAGTAATAATCCATTCAATCAAGGTGTGAGGCCATAAATGCTCTCCCAGAAGACACACAATTGCATCGCAATTAGAGCTAATGAGCGTCGATGGGTTGAAACGTCAAATATGTAATACATATTTAGAGTAAAGGTCGCGTTAAAACAGTTAAATAGCAGTGGTTGATTCTTACAGTCAGCTAAATGTTCAGCATATTTGATATTTCCTAAACATCATATGGTATTTTGTCATAAATGTATTCTTGAATTATTTCATTATAGTTAATCATATGTAGGAATACAAGTCATTTATGGTAATGTTTCCCTCTTGGTTCTCTAATGATTTTGGTTAATTGCAGGTTTTTTTTTTTTGTTTTTTTATGGGACAGCTGAAAGCAACTGTATGTAAAACCCTCCAGAAAACTGCGCTGGCATTTACTTGATGGACTGCATTTATATAGAGCGGTTAGTCAAAGCTCTTCACAATTACACCAATGCCTGCTGGAGGGTTCTCCTTGATTGATTGGTTTTATTTGAAGATTAAAACACACACACACTGCACTGCACTTATTACATATGTAGAGAAATGTGGTTTTTCCCATTGGGCTATTGAATCAAAACAAAGAGTATGAAGTTTGTCAAGCTTCCTCTTGTAAAGTGGCTATGCTTGTGAGCAATAGTTCATTAGGTGCTTTGGTACCATATTTAAAAGTGGTTATTGTTATGTTTGTTGCTATATTGTCAATGATATTATTTATTGGATGTTGTTATGTTGAGACCATGTTATCTGAAGAGATCCCTGCAGTTCCCTCAAAGAGGCATTGAGAGAAGCATGCGAGTGTTGACCTGTGTGAGGTGAGTGCTTGAATACAGCAAAGTTGTCAGATTATTGATTTGTTTTTCATGAATATTTTTCACTTTATCCAACAGTACTGAAAATGCATCAAACAGGGTAAGACAGGCAGAACATAAAACCATAAATCAGACAGCAGGAGAGTAGCTGCAGAGATTAAAGGCAAGATATTATTTGTTAACAATAATCTGATGTGTAGATGCACATTTCAGCAAATAGGCCAAATTAATTAGCGGATAGCTGTCTTAAATAACCTACAACATTGATGTTGAAGCATTAAAATATTGATTTATATTGACGTTATAGTATAGGTAGCGGTGGCATAGTGTTGCTAGTAGATGTCTGCAGGATAATGCTGCTTAAAGGCAGAGCAATGACTTCATATTGAATAGATGGCACAGAGTCTACCGTGTGCATCTAGTCAGAGCGCTGTAATGAGTATTCAAAGCCACATTGTGTATCACACCCTTTGTCATGGGGCACAAGGCTTTCCCCTTTGAAAATGTGGATAATAATAAACTTGATTTATACAGCATCTTTCAAAACAAAGTAACAATGTGCTTTAGATGGTTGAAAAATAAATAAAAAAAACACTTCAGGACCGCAAATGAATTAAAAAAAAAAAAGACAATTACAAGAGTACAAGTTAAAATAGAAATAAAATACCCAAAGGTAATTAAAACAAATAGAAGGCAATAACTTGATGATACATGTTGGAAATAAAAGCATTAATAAAAAGCTTTTTTTGAAAAGGGAGTTTGAGGATATTACTGAAATAGAATAGAAAGGAGGTTGTAATGTGTAACAAGTGTTTCAGGCACACAGTGGACTGCACAGTCACTGTCTCCTACTTCAGCTTAACAACATTACAGAAAAAAATAATCTGCTGTAAATCAATCACACAGAAATTACACAAATATACTGATTTGGATACTATTTGTTTAGCTTGTGATAGAAAAAGCTCACATAGGGTTAGGGTTTTGTCAATGTATCTGTTTATATACAGAAATACGTTCTCAAAAGAACCCTTTTTGTGTGATTCCCTTTTCGAAAGAAAGAACTGAAAAGTGTTCCTCGACACTGTTGACAGACGTGCAGACCTGAGTGGGACCGTGCTCGTCTAAGTAGAGATAGACTACAGACTGAACCGAGAACCAACCAGAAGCCATTAGTGCATTTGGTCGGGCTTTCATCAGTGAGTTTAATTCATGGTTGGCGACGATATCAGGGTTATACAACATGGAGGTACTAATGTCTTTGGCATTTGAAAGGAGCTTACCTCTTTGGGCCATATCCTAATGAAGTAGTGGCACCTTGCAAAAAAGACAGTCAGTGGTTGCTATTTTCAAGGCAAGATGATATCTCTCTCTTTTTTTTATTTTATGAATTTTAACGTTTCTTTCGATACTAAAACATTTGTCACCATGTTGTCCGTATACTGTATAATGAGGACCAATGTCGTATCTAAAGAAAATGGTCCGGTCACCTGTGCAATCACAACAGCTTCAATTAACATTTTAAATGAAAAATAAAATACATTGTGTATTATTTTGGTTGCCTAAATTATGAATATGTTTACACGTAACAATAATGCCAACACTGACAACATACAGTAATTACATTATCCGACAATCCCCCATAATGCTCCTGTTTACATGACTATGCAGACAGAACTTTGGATATGAATTTACTTTTTATTTTTGGGTTTGGGTTGTTTTTCTCAAACAAATCGATTCCTGTCCCACAACATTCCCAATCAACGCAGACAGATTGTGCACCGCTTCATCACGTTGTTAAGTGCTGCCCGGAAGCTGCATTGTATCTGACTAGTAGAGAGGTTAAAGATAGCTGTGAGAGCTGAGCTGGATTAAGTAAGTGAAATAAAATCAAATGCGTTGCTGGCACCACAGGATCCTCAATTAATAAGAACAGAGGTCACTTTTTTATCCACGCACTGTTAATTACTGAGGGCGCATGTCAAAGGGTCGTGGGATCTGTTCATTCACACTGGTATTCTGAGTCACTAGGACAACGGCCATTAGTGTTTCCGCTCTCTCTTTTGACCAGCTTAGAGGGAAACTGATCCTATTTTGTCCATTTTGGAAATGTCTCCTGCTTTCATAACAGCCGTTGTACCACCTACCATGAGGAGGAGGAAGTGTCAAGCAGAGACAACACATGCGACTAAGAGGGAATACAATCAAAGGCTTATCGACTGATATACTGTAGGAAGTAACATGTGAAATATTGCATTTGTGTGGTGAAAGAGTGCAACTCTTTCTTACATAAAGCAGCTTTTTCCCCAAAGGAGAGAGTACTTGTTATCACCCCTTGGTATGAGGTGTGTTTTTATAGTTTTTACTTTGGTAGCAGTGAACAGACAGGGAGAGGGATGGGTGGTGAGGACTACATGGCTGCGTGCCAGTCAGTAAAACAAACCGCTCATCTAAATGTACCTCAATAATCTGTGCTGTTACATCATTTCTGCTAGTGTCCATCTGAAAAGTCTCGACAATTTAATAGATCTGCTAGTAAATGGGCATTTACATTGTCCAGTACAGGTACATTGTGTTAAAAATAAAATGCTATGTAATAAAAAAAAAAAAAAGAGAAGCTTGTGCACTGCATGTACACAGACGGTACCCTACTATACCTATATGCACATTCTCTAGCCATGACCTTAACCCTTATTGTATGAATGTGTTACATAATGTATTATACTATTCAAATATGTGTTGCCTTCTAGTACGCTCTTGCTATTTTTAATGACAAATCCAGAGCAACAGCATCACATCAGGCAGTCATTGTGTTCTCCATGGCATGTCTCCTGGGTGATTATTTTCTTTTTTATTACATAGTTACTAAGTTACTAAGTTACTAATAATAATAATTACTAAGACTTTTCACAAACATGGATATGAATTGAAATCGTTGCTGTGGAAGTGAAAAACTAGAATGGCCTCAGACTCAGAAGAGGCTGTGGAAGGGCATCGCTTTGTAATAACCCTTAGCGTGGCACTGGATCAAACGACAGCTAAGGCAAAAGAGGGTATAAGTCAAGCTGGTGACTGATTGGCCGGTTGGTCACAGTAATGTAATGACGCCAACATCTTGATGAGCAGGTGCTCGCTGCCAAGCTCTCCATTATCTACTCTAAGGTCATTACCACGCCATTACTCATTTGGAGTATGTACTCAAATGGAAATGAATCCTCAGGAATGAGTTGCCATAGCCCCAGACAACCTGAACCCCAGAGTCTAGTATGTGATTTAACGCAGGGTATAAAAGTATTTTAAGGAAAAAAAGAATCTGGAGTATCGGTTCTGTTTCATGCATTAATGGGAAGTTCTGCTTTCTGGACCTTTTTGTTGATGTGCTGCTTTCCTCCTTTTTAGCAGCTGTTTATTTCAGCTTCATCTTAGTCCATTTAATTTTATCTCCACACTCATTCTCTCTCAAGCCATTGACACAAGCTTGAACCCACGCAGCACTAAATCCAAGTGTGGTTTTAATGTATTCAATCACTTTATCTTCAAGTTATTTTAATAAGTCATTTAATTATGAAGTCAGTCCGAAGCAGTCTCAGCATTAGACGAGGCTGTTCTTTCAAATGATTCTTACTACCGTGACGCTCATGCTGCTACTCACGGTGGGCGAGGTGCTTTATTGGTTACATTAGTTTCCCGGACCGTCTGACCAATGATTTTTAATGACATTACTCAATTTTCTTATCAAAACCAAAAGAAATCTGTGTCAGATTCTCTAATAAACCTTGTGCATCGTGTGTATGAAGCCGTATTACAAAACCTAAGTATGTCAACAACAGAATTTCTTATGGGATGGAGGTTTAAACTATTTTGCAGCGAGGGAAGTTTATTTCACACTTAATATCAATAAATCCGCCAATTTTTGTTTTTGACACAGTAACTCAATTTACCAATAAATGCCCTCTGGGTCATCGCTGTTTTTCTGTTAATGATTTTCTTTCTCTTTTTCACTGTTAGGGTCGACACTATCAGTCACACAATTATAAATATTGTGGTATAAGACCGCCTCATTCTTTATTAATATTTTAACTATGAGCTGAAGTCCAGTCTTTAACTTTGACATATTATTTTTTAGTTTTGAATCCCAGTGATTAAACTTTCTATTACAGAGGAGTGTTTTCACACTATGGACTGCTGTCTGTTTCCTAGCAACTTGCCGTTTTTTCCGCAGCATAGTTTTGAAAGAGCTTCGGGGGGGGGGGGGGGGGGAGAGATGGTCATAATTTTATGTCTTGCCTCTGAGATGTCAGGTGCCCAAGCTATTTTCTACAGGCGGCTCCCTCAACTCCAACACAAATTAATAGTAATTGTCTTTGTACCAAGGGGATCATCATCAATTTGCATTGCAATGGAATATGTCAATCAAAAGCTATTCTCTTGGAAGAAAAATGTTCAAGACACCTCTTACCTTTTTATAGGAAAATACACCTTCAAAGAATATCTGTTTGCTTTGTATTGCGCCAAAAGACCTCTTCTGTGTATTAATAGAATTAAAAACACTTTCTGATTTAAGATTGGGCTTTAAAAACAAGTGTAATTAAAATGATACCTTTTGCTTAAAGCTCTAATCTGTATTTGTCTACTTTTCCCTTCAGGCAAGATTGCACTGATAAACCCGCTGTACACCACCTTGCCCAGCACTAAACAGCAGACAGACGACCTTATTGAGTAGCTGGTGAACATAGTGGAGCAATTTGACATAAAGAGCCCAATGTTTCCCTGAGGAGACGGTTAGACACCCAGAATCAGATAAAAGGGCAGTAAATATCGGATGTACATCCATCAGGACGCCTGAAAGCTCCAAATAATGACAGTTGTTAGCAAGTTGTGTGATTGTCTGATGTCTTGTGTGACTACTTCTAATGGTTTTAGAGATGTAGCTCTAGAAAACAAGACGCATGTTGTAAATGGACAACATTTTCTTCATTCTCTTATGTTAGTATAATGAGTGGTTTAGGTTTGCTTTCGGGGACATATATTGCTTTTTGTGTCTGCATCTAGACGTCTAGACGTCACTGCTCACGTGGATGTTCTCAGCCAGTGAAAACAATAGTTGGTACACAGCGAGAATATGCTTTTGGTGAACATTCATTCACAACATGAGAAGCCAGAGATTTGAAAATAGTTCTGTTGAAGGAACATCAACATCCTCAAAGGACATTGGAATGAAAGTGCTGCTTTTTAAGATGGAGAGAAAGTAAAAGCATGCAGTGTAGGAACACAAGTGCTCGCTGATAGAGAGGCTTTCACAAAGAACACAGTGTGTGTGTGTTAGTGTGTGTTTCAGGCTTTTCTGTTTGTGTTTAGATGCAGAGATGAAGGTTATACATTATGCATCATGCTACACAGGGCAGCACTCACCCGGGTATCATGAGTCAAGGTGAAACGTCCTGCACTCGCACAGTGCTCCGTGCTCTTATCGGAGAACAGTAATGATTTCAAGGTGAAGTGGGTCAGTGGTGTACATGATAATATATTTAGGCAGACCACTGTTGTGAACCATCTGTAGGTCCCACTCGGAGCCGTGCAATTCAGGCGAGCAGCTGGAGAGCTACAGATGGCTGAAGTACTGGAGGGAAAGAGAAGGGTCATAGGGATGAAGACAGACTTGCTTCTTCTATTATACACGCTGATTGTTGGTACCTTTTCAGAGCTGACGTGGGTGCGATCCACGTATATAATCTTCACTATAGATGAAACGACACACACCACCACTCTAAAGGGGAAAAGCTTTGAACATTGTAAACCACACTGAGGTATTGCTGTGGACCTTTATGTCATGTAGCTTGCTATAAGTCTGATTGTACTGCTCATGGGGTTCAAGTCAGTGTGAAGAGCTGTGTGAGAAACAGTGTGATAGAAGCAGCTCAGCAGGGTTAGCGTTAATGCTCCAGATGGCTCTCCAACATACCCAGACAGTGCATTTCATCTTCACTTCAGCTTTGTGGACTCTCTCTCTCTCTCTGTCTGTCTGTCTGTCTGTCTGTCTGTCTGTCTGTCTGTCTGTCTGTCTGTCTGTCTGTCTGTCTGTCTGTCTCTCTCTCTCTCTCTCTCTCTCTCTCTCTCTCTCTCTCTCTCTCTCTCTCTCTCTCTCTCTCTCTCTCTCTCTCTCTCTCTCTCTCTCTCTCTCTCTCTCTCTGTGCGCATATCATCGGCACTTTCCTCATTTGACGTCATCAGCATTTCCCATGCCTGCCAATACCCATTCATACACATGAAGAGGAATGACTCAGCTTAAGAATTCTTATATTATTCTCGCCATCTGTGCCAGTCAGATCAATAGCAGGATCAAGTTATGTTAGAAACTGGAGAGCTAAGACTCAAAGGTGATGTCAGTCGCATAAATCACAGGGCGGCTCCACAAAGCTATTGGCTTTTTATAAACAATAAACACGTTTTTTTGGTTTTGATGTGTTTTATATTCATGATCACAGAGCTTAGTCAATACCAATTGAGCTTCTCTTGGTCATAGCACAGCACTGAGTAGTTTTGAAAGGCCAGTTTGAAAGGTGCACCCACAACAAATGGCTTAGAAGTCCGTGCCGGGTTTAAATTGCTTCATTAAATGGATTAAGACTGCATAGCAATTACATTTTTACTCCTTTAACTTTCAAATAAATGTTCCTTTGGTAGATAAGTAAGTGAGCTTATGCTGCTTGGTAAATCAGGTTAGCTTGAGGGGAAAGCTTTTCATACTTTTTGAGTGGAATTTTCCATCTACTGTATGGCAAGGACATCACAGGTAAACAGAAATGTTCAATCAACTGGTTTATTCATGCTCATGGCTGCACGTGGTTGTCAAAAGCACATGCACACATTTTCAGCAAGACATCAATCAGCGTACAGCCAGAATGAAAAGGTACCAATGAGATATCTTCCACATATTTTGAAGTTAAAAATAAGCCCAACATGTACAACAATAGGATGTTCAACAATCCTGACTCATGTCTTTTGTCCGTCAACTTCACATAATAATCTTGAGAGCTTGAGAGGCTCCCAGGTGAAGTTGCATCCCCTTTACCTCATCAGAGATCCCGGGTTACATGCATAACCCATAACCTATGGTTCACTGACTTCACAATTCTGTTGGTGTCTTCCTGTGTGTCACACTTTTACCTTTTCAATGTGTAATACTGGATATACTTGATGCAAGGCTCCATTAAATGTTAGATCATCCGTGTTTTATCAACCGGTTAAGCCATATTCACATTGACAGTGACATGGCTTTCCTCTTTTCAGAAGACCGGTTGTCTTTTTTAGTTACAGTGACAAAATTGCCCCGAGGCACTGCTCCATGTAGTATTAGCAGCCTGTTTCTCTGCTCTTAAGTTAGTGCAGAGCCATTTATAACACAGATGTATTACAAGAGCTACACTTGTGCATTTATAAACACTGTCTAGCAATAAATGGCACGTTTTATTGCCCTCACGCTGATTTTCTGGATGGTGGTCCACGCCACGGAGAAGTTACGTCTCATATTTCTCTAAAGACAAAAGTCCTGTTTCCTCAGGCTGTCTGTCCTTTCTTCACTCATTTACCCGCGCTCAATTATTCTTCTCCTAACTTCCACCTCATCAGTGACTTTGTAGAAGAAATCTATTTTCTTCTTACTTTCTATAATGATTCCCTCTGTCCTTCCTTCCTTCAAGGGTTTCTCTATCAATTAATCAAACATAGAGAAAGAGAGACGATGTCTTAAGATAGTGTGTTAAAGCAAACTTAATTAAAAACATTTACATTTTATAAGGGATGGGGATCTGGATGTAATTGTACTGGAGCTTAGTGGAAGGCCTTATGAAGTGAAACAGTTCTATGTTGAAGTGAAACTTCAAATGTGACTGTAATAAAAACTCCAGTTCTTCTTCTTCTTCTTCTTCTTCTTCTTCTTCTTCTTCTTCTTCTTCTTCTTCTTCTTCTTCTTCTTCTTCTTCTTCTTCTTCTTCTTCTTCTTCTTCTTCTTCTTCTTCTTCTTCTTCTTCTTCTTCTTCAGGAATGGCTTAGAAAGTTAAACTGTTGTGTGTTACCAAGGTCAAGAATGCACCTCTGCAACGACATTTTAAATTCTGCTTTTGGATATTTGTGCTTCCTGCTGATTTGCTCCAACACCACTTCTCAGATGGCACACCGTTCAAGGTTGTGAGACTGTCCTTGGTGGTGCTGAACAAACATGCGTGTAGGCGACGTACAGAGGAGTTCGCTCTACGGTGTGAAGGCAATTGTTGTGATGTTGCAACACAGTGTTTTTAAAAAATCACTAAATTCCACTAAAGTCATTTTTTTAACTTATTTTTTCCTAATTACTGTGAAACAAATACCAACAATCAACCATCTTGAATTACATACTAAAGTAGTGTATATACTGTACATGCTGTTATTGTATAGATGAAGTTCTTTAATGCTCTTATTTCTTCCCCTTTCAGACCAGTGCACCGTGACGAGATCGTATCTTTTCCTCCACAAGTTCTGGTTCTTCAGCACCATCTACTACTTCGGTAACTGGGCCTTTATTGGGGTAAGTCTAAAGATGTCAATAAAATGTCATCATCTGGATTTCAAGTATGTGAGAAATACAGTTGAATGTTGTAAATAAGAATTTGAAGGGGGAGAAAAATTAAGTCAGAATTAAGTTAATTATTGACAAAGATAGTTCATTTGTATCTTATTAAGCGATAAAACATTTACAACAGCATCATCCATAAAAGATTTAATTTAGTTCAACAGCAGTTCAACAGTATTTTCTTCGGGGTAAGAGTGTGAGAGCTGAAGCACATGATTTAATTTATTCTCAAAAAAGGTTACTGGAAAGTTTCTGCACACAGCTAATGTCCTCAGCAAAAATATTTAAAAGCCTCTCTCCTGCTGCTGTTGATGCATTTTATTGATCAAGTGATCGCTATGAAATATTTCCTGTGTGCTTTGCTTATTATTTTTAGGCTTTCCTCATTGGTCTGGTGGTGTCCTGCTGCAGAGGGAAGAAGTCTGTGATCGAAGGAGAGGTGGAGGCCGATGACTCCGACTTAAGTGATGATGAATATGTGCACTAATAATCAGTAGATATTCCCACCATGACTTAAAGGGACTAGAAAGTACAATTTCATAAACGGATAAATGGATGTCAGTAATTTGTCATAATTTAATTTATTGGTTTTAAGGAGTTATTGCAGTGGTGTCTTGTGGATTCCAGCTTTTTTTTGAGTTGACGCATCGCTCCCCTTGATGAGACCGCTGAGACTGATTGTTGTGTTTTTTTCTCAGTCAATATTATCGAGGACTTCCAACTCAATCCTACCTTGAGATTCACTCATCGACAGTTTGAAACTGACACAATTGGTTATTTTTCTATTGGTAGAGACACACCAGAGACAAAGTTGTACGCTGCTCCAAAACTTTATGTCTGAGCTTTATGTAGAGTTTGGACATAAACTTAGTTTTTACTTACTAAGCACTTTCTAGGCCCTTTAAATGGTTGCTTTATGACAGTATCTATAGTTGGCTGTAATATCTGTTTTCAGACGATAAGATCTGAGCCGACACAAACTGTTCTGCGTGCTTGTTTTCTGAAAAGCTAATTGATATAAAAACAATGATTCTGTTTGACAGCAGTAACGTTTTCAACGTTTATTTTTGCTCGTTTTGTCTGAGGTTAAATACAGCGCTAGATGGTTTGTTGCTTTCTTTTCTTCACATTTAGTCTTTTGCCATCTCAGAGCATTATTATTAAATAAACATTACTGAACTTTCATACCTGCGCTGTGTGAAATGTAAAGGACCAATTGCAGCTGTCGTGTTTCTAAGGTTTCAGTTATTCTTTTTAATTATATGGATTTAACAGGTCTTTGCTGTCACTCTCGCAAGAACATGATAAAAAAAAATATGAATAACAAAATTGAAACATAGAATGAATCAAATATGGATGTCATTTTGTTTTAATTAAGGAGAACTTTTTCTTTTTGCAAGTGTTCTAGAGTTTATCAACAGCAGGCTTTTTTTTCAATTTTCAGTGTATCTAGCGGTGTCAAAATGTCAGCAAACGCTTCATTTAAACAACAAATTGACAGAAAATATGAATGACATATATTTATCTGGAAACCAAATATTTGTGCCTCATGAATGTGCAACACCATGATGGGCACACACTACTGTACACGCTACCTTAAATGAACCCTTAGAGAAATCAGCCTGAATCTCATGAGTATGTTTTTGTTGTTGAGATATTAGTCTGGTCACCTTCATTGAGAATCAATGAAGTCCGCAGCTGGAAATATGGTTACATGATGACGGCAGAAGCTGCACTACATGTTTTCGCCTGTGATAAGAATGCTGTTGTGTCAATATTGAATGATACCTGTATTTAAAAAATAAATAAATAATTTAAAAACACACCATATTGCCTATAAAATGACACTTTGTCCAGTTTCAACAATTTTGATCCTTCCTTTCATACAATTCATTCAATGAATGTTTAATGTTTTAGCATAATATTCATTAGACTTTGTATCAATTTGGTTTGAATCACACAGTATCTGTATTACACATTTTGATTGGCTGTAGAGCTCATTATTCCTGTTGTACTAATTGTTAGTTGATTGTTAGTTGGTTCTAAAGTTCTAATTTTTAATGATTGAGTCAGAATTGTATTACTGGAACCAATATAATTCCTTGCAACACAGTAAAGGGAGCATCTTTTCAGCAGATGTCAAAACTGTCTGCTTTCTTTAAAACAAAAATGCGTGGTTTCTGCCGCTTTTTATTTCTTCATATTTATCTTCAGTAATCGCTGACTGTAACAAGTGCTGCGACAACATCTGCAAAGTACCTTACCACATAACCACAATCACTAATTCTCTGAGTGAGAATGTGTATTCTGCTGTTCAAAGCTCAGGTTATGACACTTTTAGAGGACTAAGGAAATGTACCAAATGAAACTGACAGTTAAATACATCCCTCCGTGGATTAGCATAACTACTCATTGCCTGCTTCGGATGGATTTGCATGAAATTTTGAGTACATGCCCAATTAGAGTTTTGGGTATGCATACCTTGTCATAACTATTGTGCAAGACTGCTTTGAGTTAAGCCATTATGTGATACGCCACCCCCTCATACACTAATAAACCACATAAGCCTTGAGCCAAAAACACAGAGCCCCAGAACTCTAGCAGAGAGGCTTGTGTGATCAACATGTCAGATCAGAGGATCTTTACTGTTCAGAGTGCAACTCTTCTTGTCATACCCCTTATATAAAAGCCTGACTTGTGTCATTGTTTCCTTCCTTCCTGCATCAGTTTTTAGGCTTCTCTTGCAAGTTTGTTCAGGAAAAATTTACCTATTTTATGGAATAAATGAGTTCAGGAAAATTATGTTTACAGGGAGCTACAGTATAAGTAAGATTAATAAAGTCAATACATAACAGATGCATTTGGATTTGACACAAATTGTACAAATTGTGTCATTTGTATTAGTGAACGTGGCCTCATTTGATCTTACGTATTTGAACTCAATTATTACTGCAAATTATATTTGCTATTATTGTTTTTTGTGTACACATCATTGTTGTAATCTTCATTTGATTTTCTTAGCTAACTGTTTAAATGTATCACATTTGCAGTGACACCCCATGATGTAAGCAGGAGAGATTTTATACTAATGTTTCAGATCTCCCAATTATTTGAAACCAAAAAAAGAAGCCACTAAACTCAATTTAATTACATCCCAATTTGTATCATGCCTGACAATCCAGCTAATTATCAATTTAACAATGGAAATAATTATCTACCCATTATTGTGTGTGATTATCTGAAACAAACACACTACCAACAATCTACTGCCCACTCGTTGGGTGTATGACAGCTTTCTTCAGATTATGATTGCGTGGAGTACAGTAGATACTAAGAGGAGTCACAGAACAGTAGGTTTACAGCCTTGTCAGGGGCCTCTGTACCCATCATCTATTGTACTGCTCCACAGGATGAAAGATCATCATGTATTATACATTGTATGGTAAGAACCTGTTGTGGGGTCTTCAAAAGTTTATTTTCAGAACTTTTTTTACAATTTCCAGTGCAACTATAGCCTACCGGAAAGTAAAGTTGTAGTTTTACATTTAATGATAGCTTCTTGGGATAAATATTTGATTGTACATCTGTCAGAGTTGTAATTACTATATTGAAATGCTTTTCTAAAGCTAATTTATACTCAGTGTTTTGATTAAACCCTCATGCTAAGTTAGCTTTAGCTTTGGACAATTGTTAGCAAGACTAGCAACAGCCATGCTCGTACGGTGCTTTGAGCTAAACGCTAATGTCAACATGTTTTGTTGTTGTAGTTTTATGTCAACATGCTAACATGCTCACAACGACAGTCAACATGATGTTTAGCAGGTATGTTGAACATGTTGACCATCTTTACCATGTCAGCGTTCGCTAATTAGAACTAGCTGTTAGCTAAACAAAAAGGTACAGCTGAGGCGGATGCCATTGGTTTTGTAGTCATAGACCTAAAGTCTTGGATACATTTTCACGTGATTTTTTTTATGTCAGCAATTCAAACACGCTCACAACGACAGTGCTAACATGCTGTTTAGTAGGGTTTACATTTTTTTTTAACATTTTTATCGTGTTAGCTTTTGCTCATTAGCACCCAGCGTACAGCTGAGGCGGCTGTCACTCGTTTTGGAGTCATAAACGTGATGATGGCACCAGACAAAAAGTCAGTGGAGCGCCGAAATTATTACAATTGATGGGGGTGAACTTGAACACTACACCACTTTTCCTCTGTCATTATGTCCTCCACAACATTTTTCGGGATGGTTTCTGTGAATTTTGGGTGGCCCCTAGTCTTTCCTCTGGGCTTTAACTCCTCTGACAGGCCCTTGATAGATGAACAGTTTGCCTTACCCCTCAGCCATGCCTCCAGGGAGGAAAGTGAAGCAGGGATCAATGTGATTACGTTGATTCAGTGTTTGCAGCCCCTGAGCAGGTTAACCTCTCTGCTCATATGGGCCTGTGGGGCCTGCCACTCATCCCCAATGAGTGGCAGTGACTTGTCCACCAGGCTTGTCAACACGTCCCAGCTGAATTTATCAACAACTAAATAATACAGCTTTCCACTTTCAGACACATAGGG
This sequence comes from Cottoperca gobio, assembly GCF_900634415.1. Taxonomy (NCBI): domain Eukaryota; kingdom Metazoa; phylum Chordata; class Actinopteri; order Perciformes; family Bovichtidae; genus Cottoperca; species Cottoperca gobio. Next base: position 11,615,193 of record NC_041369.1, read on the forward strand.
CATTTGTTCAAACTTCTAACAGACACATTTGCAGCATGGACTCTTTAATTTGTATTTTAAAAAATCAAAATGTTTTCATTAAATGACAATGTTTTGTCATGTTACTCACATTAACGGAGCTACAGAGAGGAATAATTTAAATCTTGCAGGAATTAAGTGAAGAATTCTTGAATTTTTGAATTTTAACTTGGCTACTGCAGGAAGTGTTGGCGCATACAGAATATGATGGATAGAATATAATATATTTGCCTGGAGACTTATTTGCAGGCTGTCAAAAATACAGGGGGAATTGTGTTTCACCTCAATATGTTGTGCAGTATTGTTGGAGGAAACTACCACACAGAAAAAAACATGAACTGAGCTGCATGAATTTTAATCCCTTTCTTTGAGGAGTTTTTGACACAAAAGGAAAGAGAGAATTATAGAACTGTCAAAAATAGCATTTTAGACAAACACCAACTTAAAATAGACCTTTTCATTTGTTTATTCGCATGGGGAAGTTTGTCATGCTCAGTTGCTGCTGAGTCACTACGTACATCTGACAGTGACATAATTCACCCAGTAGAGCTGATGAAGAACTCTGATCCCTTACACATTTAGAGCTCAATATTTGAATACCATTAGGTCATATCAGCACATAAATTATCTCTGGAGGCACTGAAACTAGTCTGATTTCATCTGTCTCCAAATAGTATTCCTTCTGTGGAAGGAAAAGTCAGCTATGCATTTCTTGAGCAAATGCTTTCGGTTTTGGAAGAGAAAATAAGTTTAGAAAGCTGCACGGCCGGTAAATAAAAGAAATGCATTCAATAGCTCAGGATGTGCTTTCCTAAGATGACCTTGGGTATTTTGGGTTTGAAGTGTACAGTACAGTCTGTCCCTAAAAAAAGAGAACACATATTTATTTTAGAATTGTTTCTAAATTGTGACAATACCAACGCTGTACCAAATGAAGTGTCCTCTTGCACCAGATAACAAATGCACACTTTCTAAAGGGGTGTATATATATCTTTTTAGAAAGATGATGTGTCTCTTATCTTTACCATGCTGCAGCGTCTTGTGTGTAGGTCTACAGTGACGATGTTTCCAAAGGCATTTCACCGTATTAAATGTTTTCACAGAAATGAAAATAGTCTCTCACAGAGCCTCAAACAGGCAGCACTACAGTATATAATTAACCTAATTATGTCTGGTAGAGTACATTGAAATTCAGACGTTAATGTCTAGACTGAGCTCTTCGTGTAATCAACTTAATTTATTTTGTGACAGTCAGAGCACAACTGGGAGTTCTCATTAATGTGTTTATTGTCTGCTTCCCCTTTTTTCCCCCCTCTTGTCGTCATCCTCCACCGATAGCGCCGATCCAAATCACACCTCCTCTCCTTCGTCTCGTCCTCTTCTCCTGCTAGGTGTACCACTGATCCCCAGAGGGGGGACTCATATCGATGCTCTCATTCCCAAAGTGTCAGCCGTACCGCAGACCACCAGACGGGACAAACAAGATTCTCCCCTAAGCCCTCACACCCTCCCTCCCATTTGTGCTCTGGCTCCGTCTGCACCAGGAAAAATCTTAACTGATCTTATCAGGTGAACCTTCTGGAGGCACAGAAACCTATTAGGAGTTGAATGTTTCCTATCCAAATTCAGAAATCAGATACGGGGTTGGAATTCAGGAGGTGAGTCGGGAAACTTTACAGTGCTTGAACTTCAACTGCTGTTAACGGGAAGGTTTAAATCAAAGAGGGAATGACTAACACGAGATAGGAATCATCAGAGAGGTATTGGAGAGAACCTTTTTAGATAATCCAGTCTGTGCTGAACTAAACAGGAGGCAGTGTTGCATGTTTGACACAAGTCCAGGCATTTTTTATGCTTTTTTTTTTGTTGATAAATGGGACACTCATTCATGTGTTATAATCTTAGTCCAATATTTCACCATCGATACACAGACAGGGATAGCTGTACTTTCATATCCAGTCACATGCCCATCATTTTATACATTCAAATGTCAAAGTGAGAAAATAATTCCACAACCAATAAACCACATAAACTTGACACAACCTCTGAAGCAGTACGAACATATTTCCTCTTTTATTTACATTCCTTTTCAAATGTTAACATTTTTCGCTATAACTTTTGATCAGGTTGGCATTTGTTCTCATTAAAATAAATTGGCACAAGTAAAACATATGTAGACAAAAGTTTATTTACACCATACAACATTTTGTTTTTAAATATTTTATACAGAGCTGCAGATGAGAGAGCTTGCTGGGATCCTTCAAGCGGATTCTGCAGTATTAAAGTTGTGAAATATATTATTTATATAAAAGTGAGTATTATCTTTATTGCATTTAAAGCAATGAAGAATGTAGCTTGACAAACATTCATTTTAATATGACAGAAAAAATCCTCTTTGCCTCCCATGTTTTATATTATAAAGTAAAAAGTGTAGTAATGGCCAAACAGACTGTTATAAACTTTTTAAAAACCTGCATAAATATATACATTGTGCTCCCGGGTCCAGTTTTATGAAATCAAAACTGGACCCAATGAAGCTGGGACGACATGGCATGTATGTCATTTGCTTTGTGAGGTTTCATCTTGAGAGATTACCTTTTTTAGCCAATTCCTCAACAGATAATTTGAAACACATGATGGTAAATATTGTACACCAGGCTGCCCCACACTAAGTACACTAGTGAGAATACAAAAAGTAACACTGATGTTTTTTTCCCTTTTTTCTTTTTTCTCTCTTCTCTCTCCTCAGTCCTTATATTGTATTGGCACATAATGTCCCTGCCACACTCGTATTATCCAGATATGTATGCCAAGGCTGTTAGAAAAGTCTGTTGCTTTATTCAGTGCAAAATACATCTCTTTCTCCTGCTTTTCCTAGTTTGCATTTTCTCCTTCTTCGCCCCTCTAGACCTCTGTTTGGAAGTCTCCCTCCTGGACGTCTAAGGGTAAGTTGACACACTTTTCCCACTCTGCAGGCGTCATCTCCAGTGAGTCCTTGGTGTCAGATTCTAGTACATTCATAGTGGCGTAATTCTGGTACTCACAGGCTGGATTGTAGCTCTCCCATGGGTTCTTGTTTGGCATTGCCTTGTCCTGTGAACATGGCCAGTGGGGTGTGATATTAGTGGCATGACATCCTCTGCAGCTAGACTGTTATTTTTACGACAAAAAAAAGACATTTCCAGTCAAGTCAGTTCATTCAAAATGGCATTGTATGAATTCCTACTCATTGCTAATTGAAAAATAATGGATTAATGCTGTGGAAAGCATCAAATAACAAAAGGATAATGGCAGTGTATTAAATGTGACCATGCTTATCATGGAGTCCTTACAGAATTCTGTTTTCCCCAAGCTCAGAAACTGGTGCACTATACGGGCTTCATGTGTGAGCCGTTCGTCTGAATGTGCTCTCATGGACAGTCCCAAAGACAGTATTGCAAATAAGGGAGAGAATCTGCTCCCAGTCAGGGAATATAAAATGGATGCTAATGTCTGCAGCCAGCTCTGCGGTAGATTCATTTGGGGGAAAAAGAAAAGAAAAGAGAAGAGGGGCAGTGACAATGTACTGTTATCGTTTTCTATACAAAAGTTGCACTGGTAACTAAGCAACGGTCCTCAAATTACATTGTGCTGTAGGGGTGATTGAAATGTGAGTGAAAGGGATTACATGCAGCCAAAAGGCTGCTGCGTGGCTGACATTGTCTAATATGTCTGGCTGTGTTTGGTCACCAGCCCAATTTCTATTTGTTGCCTTGAATACAGAAAACATTGCTGCTTGTCTGAGAGAGACGGATAAAGCGTGACATCCCCATTGTCCACAGCTCCAGCCAGGTGTGGAGACAGACTTTTTATTTGCAGCAAGGTCAGAAAGAATTCTCATAATTCCCCTGACTTCTAGATACAAAGTAACCCCCCCCCCCCCCCCCCACACACACACACACACACACACAGTTGCAGTAAGAGAACATTAAGGTAATATTTGTATAGATGTTGATAGGTTAAATAATCTGCCATGCATTAATGGAAAAATGATGGGGTTGCTAAGTAGATAAATGTGCATGTAAATAAAAGTGCATTCATGGCCTTGCATTGGAATGGATGCACTCTATTGCAACAAGATTACCAAAGGTCTTTCTTCCCTGAGACTGGGCTTGTGGATAGAAGGCTTCAGTGCCTTTTAAGGGGGCAGCCCCCTTTACTCGCCCCCCCGCCAGCTGCTGGCAGGTACACTATGTACAGCACGGTTCACTGCCACATGAATACTTTAACTACATACTGTAACCGTTCATTTGCACAATCACACATTACGTGTCCTGCACTGGATATTTAAAGAGGGTATTTTGATGTAGTTTATTAGGCTGATTGCCACCCTTCTGGTTTCCCGTTACTCACCATGCTGCCCATATTTGGTATGTCTCGAAATCGGTCCAGGGTTTGAAATTTCTGATTCAGTTCCTGGAACAGCTCCATGTGTCTTTTCCTGGTGTGCATGACTTTCTGCAATGGCAAGGGTTTTTTCTTTGGTATTGACAGCCAATAATGGAAATGCATCTTCCTCTCCACCCCTTCCAACTCTGATCAATTTGTTAGTGTCATGATCATTTACTTATAGGCCGGGTTTGAAACAAATGTACTTGTCTCTGCATATATACAAGTGGATACCAAAATTAAGGAAACACCAATATAATTAAAGTTGAGGGGGATAGGACAATGAAATCCTGAACTATTTAAATTTGCAATGTCGGGAGTATCTGAATTAAGCATAATTCTTCATCAGTGACAAATTGACTCGTTTAGAGTTTTGTTGGCGTAAGGGAAATCCTTAAAATCAAACCTTGGCACAATACTTCCATTTAAAGGGTTGGTGTGCACCGACGCTAAAACATAATGCACCCCGCGCCAAAATCGCTGCCAGAAGCCTTGTGTTTCCTTTACTTTGAAAGTGCGTACAAGATATATGCAGTAAAGCCTGCTTTAGAAATGCAAAGGGAATGCTAAAAACCTGCCAAAAGGGGTTTAAATATGTTTTTTTGCAAGCCAATATAATCATTGTTGAAACCAGTGGTGAAATCAGATGTGAAATGTGCAAATGACTTTAAAAGCATACATTTGTTTTTGAAAATCAACGTATAGCTAATGGATGGAGGGGATGGAGGAGGACAAAATGTTGATGAGAACTGTTGCCCTGTTTGTCAGTTGACAGCCTTGCTTTTACCTTAACCACACAGCATGTGAATAAATCTCATTGAGTAAAAGCTGTGTAACTCCAATAAGCTTAAGAGGCACAACAAGTACTAGTAAATCAAATGACAAACACAACTGCAAAAATAAAAAAGGCTTTTTCTCTGCATAAAAAAAGCTAGATGCATGTACTATGGAAAGAATACATTTTTTTTCACGTACCTCAAAGTCCATATCAGAATATCGCGACTTCCGTCTCTGTGGAGAACAAACATGAAGGTATAAAGTTAATAAACTGTCCGTTTAAGAAGATACGTACATTAATAAAGGTGTGTGGTATATTTGAAGGTGTTTGCTGCAGCTCTGTATCCTCTGCGCTTCATCCACATGAGCATATGTACCTCTAAAGAGCTCATAGATATTGTCGACCCTGTCTCACTCCTCGAAAGCCCCGCAGATTCCTCCATCTCAGCGAGGAAGTTCTTAACAGCCGTGCGAGGTTCAAAGGGCAGGTTTTGCATCTGCTCGGGAGCGCTAGGATACTGCTGCTCCAGGTTCACATTCATGTGGTCCATGCCTGACGGGCTGATATTGAAGTCAGGACTCATCTTGTAATGCATCAGCCTCTCGTGTGGCAGCGTATCCATAGTGATGTTCATCTTGGTGTCGTCTTTCAGCAGGGTGCCCGACACCGATGCAGAGGCACGAGGCATGACTATGTAGTCCGTCTCCATCATCTGCGCCTGCAACGAGTGGCCCTCCATGTCGTGGCCAACCATGTCGTGGTCGCTCTGGCGCATGGCATCGTCGGTGCACAGGTAAACGGTGCGCCGCATGTCAGCGCTGCTGTCAGCCATGCACTGTTGGTCTTTCAGATCCCCCACTCCCATCGGCATGTGCAGGGCTGAAGGCTGCTGGATAATCACTTTGGAGATGATGTTGCCAGGCAGCGTGGAGTAGTTGAGGCCCTCAGGGATCTTCTCATCCTCCTCATCATTCAGGGAAATGCGGGAGAGGGTGCCTGCGCGACACGAGCCCATGTCTTTGTGGAGCGCTGCAGGGCAGAGTGACACACGGATTAGTTGGAGTTTCTCTGTAATGAAAGTAGTGTCACAGTTTGTCTGAGATTATCCAGCATATGACCACAAGAACAAGATAATTCAAGTCAATATGAACCAATTGTCAAAGGATTTTGAGCTGCAGACAGGACAAATAACTGTAAATATGCTTTTTGAGTGCGACATTACACCTAAAAGGCAAAGGGACACAACAGCACGTATCTTTGGAGGATGTAGCAGTGAATAAAGTGATATCCTGACACTCTCCCTGCCATGCAGTTTATAGACTAATCCTAATTTAGTGATTGACCTTGCAGTGCACCAAATATTATAATAATAATTAAACCGCAGCTCTTCAGAAATACCTTCGGGTTATAAGAACACTCCGTCCTCCCCACTGAGCAATCGAATCTTTTCCTCGTGAATCAGTATGAATTATGTTGTCTGTTCACAAAAGGCCTGCAAAGACGTTACAAGGACAACAAACAAAAAGATCTATCATCTTTTTGTTTGAGTCTAATTCAATTGTGTGGACATGGGGAAAAGCCGTCTGAGTCTGGTGTTCAGTTTGCTCTTATACTCTGAAACTGCAGAATATTTACACTGTAGTTGACAATAATCCCTGTTTGTGAACAAGCAAATTAAACTCCGTGAGCCCAGAGAGTAATCTGTGAAGTGCATTTCTCTCTGTCTGAATCTGGTCATGATTTATAAATGACACCTGTCTGCTCGGCCTTTTTGTATCGAGTATGTCCACTTTAGCTTTACAAGACTGCACAGCATGAAGTAATGTTGGGTCAGAAGAGGCAGACAGCCCTTTTCGCCTCTTAACAAGCTGTGCTTCTGAGAGCCCTGAATAGTGGTCTGCTCGGTTATTCCCTGCAGATCCACTTAGGATGTTTTTTCCTTCATTGGTTTGGAAGGGATTGAAGAAAGACAGGTTCTGAGCTTACCGCCACCAGTTACGTGCAGGATAACTCTCACGATCTCTTCAAAACATTTTCGTTTTATTAAATCATGCACTTGTTTACCAACAATTACTTTGGCTTAAAAGTACAGAAGAACCAGACGCAGGAAATATTACCCTCCCACTATTACGAGCCGAGGAATACAATCCTCTTGAGATGAGACACATAGCACCTACGCACCTAATCTATGACAGTGTCAACATGTTAATGAGAAACATAATTACAATGTGCAAGATGGGAAAAGCTGCTGTTATTCACGTGTATTGCCGTAAAGCCGAAAGTGAATATCCAACAGCTCTCTTTATACTGTTTTGCTCTCAGAAGTCAGTGTTTTGGTAACTGTGAAAAAAAAACTCCTGTGGGGTTTGTTGGTTGTTATGTAACCTCAGCTATTTTTTTTACTGTCTAACCTCTTTTTTTTTTTTTACATGCGGATACAGAGAGAATATTGTTAATAAAAGACCATCTGTTCTTTACCTGATCGGCAGGCGATGTCCACATCTTTCTCAAAGTCCGTCTGTAGGAAGAGGACAGTCAAATAGTCAGTATTGCTAAAAATGAAGCCTTGTATACAGTATATTGTGTACATCTACACAGTATGTACATATAAATCAAGACCCATCCTTATGTGTAAAAGCCAGTTGAAAGATTAGGATCAATTATATATGTTTTACTATTATTTCTCAATGCTTTGTAAAAATGCAAATCAGTCCTTTTTTCTCCGCATACTAACAATATATCAATAGCACATCTATGGAGAGAGAAAAAATGAAAGTGCAGCTGCCGCATGTATTTTGCACTCGCTGCTAATGACTGTATTGAACCAGGAGGCCTTGACACCATTCTGCTATCATGAAAACTATTTCACTCGGAGGCGCATTAGAATGCTAATGGCAGATCATTGTTGTGATGTGCCAGTGGTGTCGTTGTGCTAGATGAAGAGGACTGGTGTCCCATTTCAAAGGTCATGCTGGGAACAGTCCTCTGCTACTCTGTGAGAGGGATTGAGAGCGATGCATCGCAAACATGGACTGTAAGTTCAATCAAAGGGAAATAAAGGATCGGGCTCAGGGCCTAAGGACACCAAAGGGAACTGATGCCCATTTATCAGAGGGCCAAATGTCTACCCTGCATGTAATTGCAGCTTTGCAAAAGCGTTGTGTGGAACATTATAAACCTATGGAAAACAATGCCTCATGTTTTAGAGGCCATATTAAACTGAATAATAATGAATTAAAAACGATGCATGAAGAGCAAAAGTTAAATTAAGGTCAATGGAGAACAAAGAGGTTTGCATGTGTATTATAAATAACCAGGGAACATTTGGTCTCCTTAAATGGTAGAGGATCTAACGGTTACAGATAACAGCGGGTAAATGTGCATACCATTATCTGAGCATGCCCATTAGGGAAGGTTCCTGTTGCGTCACCACTGATTGGGTCTTGGCAGTTCCTGAGCCGACATCTGAACGCATCTTGGACCTAAAGACAGCGGGAATCAGTTTGTTTTCATCATGTCCACAATACTGCATGTCACATTGACAGTTTTTGTTTTTAGGTCTTGTCCTCTGTCAAGTCTAAAAGATAGTGTATTTCACTTGTTATTCAGAAAATAATTCCACAAAACCACCAAAATGTAACTTCCTGGTTGTGATGACTTCCTGTGATTAGGTTTTGTTAAGGTGGTTAAGCTCTGGAGCAAGTTAAATCACCTCCAATTTAACCTGACAGTGAGCAAATCTACTCCCTGCAACATAACAAAAAAACCTGTAGAGACGTGCAGATTGTAACTCCAAGTAAACAAAGATCATGGGTGAAAGAAAGATGACTTGGTGTCCTACCTCTCTCCGTAGGACACAGTGCACCATCACAATGACAAAGCCCTGCAGTGAGTCAAAGACCGCAAACAGGATCTGAAAGAGGATGGAGCGCTTGTCGGTCATGGCGAGCACTGCAGACATCCAGGTCAAAGCCAGCAGAGGTAGGACGACACAGGAACTCCACAGGGACGCCCTGAGAGAAGAAAGGGAGGATAGAGGAAATAAAAGCAAGCAAATTGGTGCAGATAACACGATAAGGTCTGGAGTAAAAAAAAAAAGCGGTATCTCCCATCAGGGCCTTTTTTTACTCCAGGGCTTTAATGTGCATGCTAGTAGTGACGTAAGCTTACTGTAAAATAAACATGTAACACCGGATGTTTACAGTTAAAGACATTACTACACTGTAGCTCTGATGTACTGAGGATGTAATTGCAACATCAGTTCACGCTGCAGTGGACTGCAAGGTCTAAATTGTAGCGGTGGACACGCTGTACATGCAGAGACTCCCCGTAGCATCGTCTTATTGATTCAGAGACACTGACAGGCACTTACATTGCATTGCTAGCTGTAGTTGCTGATAAAGCAGTTGTTGATACAACACCACATTTGGCACACTTGAGAGTTAATCCTGTATGCGGCTCACTCATCTGTCTGTGGGACATAGAGACAACAGCATGACAAACAACGCTAATAGCCACTACCCCGACTTTAAATTCTCCCCCGCCATGTTAGCAACAGCAGACGCAGCCAAATGTGTGGGCGTTTTAATGATTTTCATCTCATGGACTGATTCTGCCAAAAAAAAATACGAAGCCATGTCGCTCCCGAGAGAGTTCTGACCTCTTTATGTTTACGCCTCTAAATCTCCTTTCAACAGCAAGAAAAGGAGGTCTAAATCTCCATATGTGTATGTGTAAAAAAAAAAAAGTCGAAGCATATTTGTATTTTTGCATGATGAGAAGAAGAAAAATGAGGTACTGACAAGGATGTGCTGTCATACCCTGCTCGATGCTTCAGCTTCTTGTCCAGTATGCCATCCCTGGACACAAGTTTATTAAACACCAAGATACCGATCACCATGTTGACCTGTCGAAAGGGAAACAAGCAAGAATATTAGCTTTTCAATAAATCATCTGCAACAAGATTGTTTCAAAACCAATGTTAAATATGTCACTTCATTTCCCAGTTTGACATTCTTCATAGGTAGCCAATGATTTAATGTCATTATCCCGTGGGGCGTTCCCCCCCCCCCCCCACCACCCACCCACCCCCAGCCTGCACTGAGCTTTGACCTCTAGCTTCTATTGTTTGCTCGTCCCTGTGACATTTCAGCCGAGGGATGAGGCATGCCCTGGATACTCCGCCCAGCACAACAGCCTTAAGAAAAGATTTGCTTGACAAGAAACACTCGTCTTCTCAAAGGCACCTTCTCCTATTATTAGCAGCACCTAGGCAAATAAAAAAAACTGCACATTTACAGCAGCTGGGTAGACAATTCTTTAAAAATATTCAGCTACTTCAAATCCCTCTGAGCTGAGATAAAGAGCCCATTAAGAATTTATACCAATACATTTGAGGAAGTTTTTATTCAACATGCTTTGTGTGTGTGAGACTTTGTATTACGATGTTACAGTATCAATACAGTGATAACAGAAGTGTGGTGTTCATTCTCACACTGCAGAGGGTTGTTTCTGCCATTTTTGAAGAGATTAGCTCGTGTTCCTCTGAGGTTCATCACAATTGAAAACGACAGCACAGCAAGACTTACAGTCCCCGTGCATTTGAAGCTCAAACAAACTAAGACGTTTAAAAAAAAAAAAAAAATTGAAATCACTTAATTTAAAATCCCACCACAGAAGAGAGGTTTTACAATGAAATATATTTCTCCGTATTCAATGTCCTCTGTCCCTCTGACACAGATTTAGTGATTTGCATAATCACATTCTTTGTGTAATTTTCTCTGTACAACAATGTAAATACAAGATGATTAAAATACCCCAGTATATTACATTCTGAACAAATCTAATGCATGAATACTTTATAACCTCACAGCTACATGGAGCACCATTATGGTAAATGAAAGGGAATTGCTTGAGCACATTGCCTGATGGGACGCTCATTACTTTGACTTTGAAAGCAGAGTGTGTTCCTCCTGTTAGGCATTTGGTCGAGTTTTAACACAGTGCAAATGTACCACAATGATACTGTAGCATCATTAGAACTACATTATGGTTTGTGTGAGTCTTATTATTTGAAACATTTTTTTAATTATTACTATATATATATATATATATATATATGTTATAAATCAGGCAAAGTTTTGTGTCTTTTGACTTCTTCTGTTGTTGCTATAGCTGTATATTACATAATGTACAGGTGATGCCTCAAGCGTTGGTTGTTTCCTTTTTTTCTTCGTTGAAAATTTACATTTCTCTTGTATTTTCAGCATATGAAAGTTAAAAATGGACATCTGAAGTATACCAGAACAACAGCAGCTGCAGGTCCAACAAAGGCATACAGGAGTCCACCCTCCAAAGACAACCAACAGCTGCGGGGAAAGCAGGAAAAGAAAAACAGTTAACTCCCACCAAGGCATTAACATCCAAGTTAATGGTGCACACCAGCATACAATTGTATTTCCCTCAATTGTCAGGGGAGAAGTGCCATATGCTGTAACTCTATTTCCAAAGTTTCACAGGGTAATAAAATGCTAAAGAGATTTTAAGCAGTGTTTATGCGTTTGGTATCCAGCAGGGATACAACTCACATGAAATTGGGGTCTTGCTGCGCTATTTTGAAATTTGATTGGGTTCAGGGGACTTTGTTTATTGCACTATTTAGGATAAGTAAGCCACTGCAGGAGCATTTAATCATTCATCTTAAGTGTTGCCATGAACCAACTGTGTGAGCATCACAATATATATGAATTTAAAAAGGAAAGACTTACTATAAAGGTGTTCCATAGCCCTTTGTTTTGGTGAATCCCATTGAAACAGCAACCACTAAAGCTGGTAATCCTTAAAAAGAGAAAACAATCAATAGTTATTGGAGCAGTTCTTGTTCTTGTCAGAAATGAGAGCATAAGTCCACTTTAATGCAGACAGATTCTAGTCATTTAACAAAGTGCAGCTAGATTCACTCCATTAGATGCTACACTCATCTGAGATGTATAAGATGTACTATATGCATTTTAATATTTGTGTTCCATTAAGTAGCAGAAAAGAACAGTCTGTGCTTTGACAAAATGGCAGCAGTGCACCGAGTCCAGAAAACCACGTTGTGAAATTTCATCACTGTACTGTAAAATATTTCACCGCCCTCCACACCTTTTATATGAAGAGATTTCTTTTGCAGCATGGCTCCTCATTATAGATTGGTGTAATGGAGTCGGTTCGTACTACTGTGTGCGCAGAATATTAACGCTTCTTCCTCTCGGAGCAGCGCAGGCAGGTGCTATTGATGTAATCAGTTTCCTGGAGGCACGAGGCGAAGACCCTGTGGCCATCCAGTGTCTCTCTGCAGTGCTGAAGAGGTAAAGAGTGCCGAGTGTATACAAGCATGTCATGAATCACCGCGCTGGCAACAGCCTGGCGGAGACGCCGCACTTCAAACAGGCTGAATTAAGAGACAACAGGTAGCGTGTGCTGCGCATCGCTTTGGAAATCAGTTTTGAAAATGTTTATTGTCTTCTGTTTGAATACAGGTGGTAATCTGTAGAGGATTTGAGTCATTTCATTTTCAAGTCATATGTAAAAACAAACAAGTTCATATTATGTAATGTATTCTTATTGTCGTACAAAAAGACATTGATTGTTTTATCTATCATCAAATTGTCTGTTGTGGCGTTTCTGAGAAATCCATGTGATCGTAAAACAGCCTTTGTCCATTTTTTTTTGCAGCAAGCAGTGGCACTGCAATGACTAAGAGAGCCTTGTTTGTTGCTAGGTAACAAGAAGAATGAGTGTGGGCTCTTTCATAATCAAATTGATTTTTTTTATGATTTTTTTATAGGAGAGATTTCTAGCAGTCTAAGAAAGAACCCTTTGGACGACGATTCAGACTGACATTTATCAAATGAAGAAAAACATTGAAGTTTTTCAACATTTTGATACAGATATCTCCAACTGCATGTGTTTATTGACAGATATGTAGTCGTTTAATAGTTGCTTTTTTGTGACGTAATATTCAAGTGCAGGAAGCACAGCGTGGGAGGCATTATGTGAGACCCAGACTGATTTAAATCTGTCGCAATATGAATAATAAATACATTATATTGCTCCCTACATGTATTTTGTGTGTGATACATATTAATAAGAAAAATAGTTCAACATTAGACTTTGGAAAGGATTTCAGAATACGTATAATCATAGAGCAGAGTGTATAAATTCACCATATTTTAATAATTTAATCATTCCATTCTCCTGAACGCTAGTTCTGAGGGTTTTACTGTACACTGTGCTGCAGTGGAAAGGCTCAGCTCACGCCCTCTTTATCAGACATAAGGTCATTGCAACCTGCTTTGTGAGATCCGCACCAGTCTGTCTCCCCCCACTGCTCAAGGCCGGTCCATTTACCCAGCCCTCAGAGAGCTTGACTGGAGCACAAAAGCATCACAACAAAGAGCCTGATAGGATGAAGATCTGGCTGCCCCTCAGAGACGATGGAAACAGCGGACCGAAAAAGACACACAGATACTTGGAAAGACACCTTGGCCAGAGACCTTGAGAGAAAACGGCAGCTGCGAGGGATGATGGGAGATGATGAAGAGGTTTAGGGAAACATGCTGCTTGCTTACCCCAGCCCAGACACAGAAAGCGCTTGCGGATGAGTCTGGTCCGGACCTTTCCCGTCACTGCCATGTAGGACTGCCAGGCCTCTGTGAGGACCCAGCAGAACGATGCCAGGAAGAAGAAGTGCAGAAAGGCAGTCGTCATGACGCAGACTCCCTATTGAGACGAGAAAGGGAAAAAAGGGTCAGAAAGACATATTTTCATTAGCTGTGGGTTCAAAAATCATTACCTTTAAAACAGCCAATATAAAAATGTTTGCTGCGGCAATAGTGCCGCATAAATAAAAACAATAGCAGATTCCACAAGTGCAGATTCTGATAAATCATTTATATTGATATCTCTTTATTTCCCCTGAACTCTTCTTGCAGCACGGGCAGCATTAGCCTGTCTAGACCATCCGCTGAAGTACTCTCCTGTGCAGTGAATGAAACAAAGCGTCAGTTTAAACTGCAGCAACAGAGGTGGCAATTGTAGTAAAGATCAGAGCCGGGCTAGCTGACACAGAAAGCCATGGCGTAGCATTCCTCTGCACTAACCCTCATTAGTATGCTGGAGATCCCACCTGGAGGCATGTGAGCCAAGGTCAACTGTTTTACACAGAGAGGAGGGAAACACAACACAACACAACACTGCTTAAATGATACAGAATGCACGCGTCGGAGGCAGCAGATTGTATTCAGGCTTGACAATGTGGCGGCACTTTTCAGCTTCATTAGCTTGTCCGTCTTTGTTCCACCAAGAGGCCTCTCCAAATGCGATTGTTTAGAAGAGGATTAGATACACACAAGTAAGTATCCTTAAGAATCGTGGCATTGCACGCTGACATTTGTGAGTGAGATGAGATTAAGCTTTTCTTTTCCAGTTCAGATTGTTTGCAGTGTGAAGCGGTGGTAATCTGAGCGATGGCGCACAAAGAGGGAAAGATTGAAGTGTATCATCTCGTCCCAGGGCGTCCACACCATACTGTGAGATCTGCCATACACTTATCATCCCCACTGAGAAAACCACATTAAATCCATCCGTCCCCTGTAGTGTTGGGGAATTCTGTTTACCTACGGCCACGAGGGATCTCAATTACATAAACCTAAATAATATCAAAGTTCACGTAGGATGCATTCAGGTGAAGTATGTATGTCATGATGCCATATGTCCAATGTCTCTGATAATTAAATGTTATTTGCAGGTTTGTGGTTTTTAGTGGCCAACTTTAAAGAACATCTGTGTAAAATGAGTAGCCTATAAAATATATTCACCCCGCTCACACTGATAGGATACATTAAATACACACTGTAAGTAGGCTTGTAAATCACAAGCTTCATCACCGTACGATGTTATTTCTATTCTTTGGACGACAGTACGATATTACCTGGTATCACAAAGTCTGCCTTGATAGAGACGATATCCTACGCCTATGTAACACAAGCAGTTACATTAATATCAACTCACATTTATATCAACTCAAATGTGATTTGACTATTTTATTACTGGCCTAGGAAGGAGGTGACACAGACGTGCCATTGGAATTTTAACATAAAGGCACATCTTAAACATGATGACATGGATATTTTGCTTCAATTATATTAGATTGTTGATCATTGAATTAATATACAAATCCAGATGGATGTATTGTTACACTCCTGAAGGTTGTAAGAGGCAACAACATAACGTCCCAAGCAGCTTCTGTATGTCACATCTGTACCACGACTACAACACATCGTGGATACTGCTACGTCAGTTCAACTTGCAACTTCAACAGTGGCCAAACCTAATTCTATTTGAATATACTATTATATGAGTCAGATAAAGCAGATGAATCCATTTGTATAAGAATAGTGTTCAATGTTTAAATACAAACAAATGTCCCGTAGGTAACAGAAACACTTATTTATATACCTACTTATGTTACACAGAAACAACGCTTTAGAGTTGCTAAAGTTTCAGAGATGTAAATATCAAAGCAGCACATCAAATCAAAGCATATGAAGCTCCCGTGACACATCGCCACCTGCCCATTTGGTAATTACAGGTGCGTACAGCTGCTTTCGTTGAAATCACACGAGCTCAGTGCTATAAATCTTTTGTTTAATAAGCTCTGAAGAAGAAATTGCATTGACTGTGTTATTTCAGAGCTACATACTGTCTACTTCTGGAATGTGTTTTTCCTTTCCGTGTGGATTAATTAATTCAGTGACTCGTATGTTAGCACACTGCTGTGCTGTATGTGATTATTACTGGATAAACATGACAAATCAGTGAGGAAAATCTTACATGAATGTACAAAAAAAACATTTTGAAGTGAAGGAGACACGAGGGGAAGGGAGAAGCATGTGGGTCTGTCATATACAATACAGCAGCTGTACTGCCTGTTCATCCAGAGCTAATTCCAGTGTTGCTGTTGCTCATGTGCTGTCCAAGGTGCTGGAAATAGAGCCTGCCTTGTTTCCTGGAAACAGGTCATATGCAGTCGTTATGTTTCACGGTTCAATCGGACGCCTCTATACAATCCAGCTCTCATTAGTCCTCAAAAAAACACAAAAAAAACAAACACTGTGCATTTGAAAGGAGGGAAAGGTACATTACGAGGACATTATGACAGCACCGGTTGGACATAAGCAAAAACCCAAGAGCTCACGTTGCCCTTTACAAAAGCAAATGCCTGGAGATGTTGAGCACACTGTGTCAGTATCCATGGAAACAGAGAAACTGACGAAAGGGACCACATTTAAACATTGCACAGCTGATAGACATGAGGGTAAGGGTAGAGGCTGACGGGGTGTACTTCAAGACAGTTCAATAATAGCAGTTTAAGGTCAGGACAGGAAATCTGAAGAATTTCGTACCTCGTATTTGGTGCCTGCCTATACTCTAAAAAGGTCTGCTCGAGCCCCGACACTTTAAGAACTGAAAGCGTAATTGCCATGAACTGTTGCACACTTTGCTTCATAATGCAATGACAGGCCACTGGAATAAAAAAAAAAGCAGTGACATATTATTGGAGCGGAACATTTAAAAATGGATTTCAGTATTGCTTTTAGTGAGGCTGGGAACACACTCTTTCATAATTGGATTTAACTAATGTTGACATGGTGATTAAAGTATTTCCCCCTAGGCATTTTGTATTTGTCAATCCAATGTATTATTTAGTTATTTACATAATTTACAGATGCATTAATTGCTTATATAAGACTAGAATAAACTTTTAATACATATCACTATTACTGCAATAAGCACATTAATTGTCCTTACAGTATAGTTCTGTGAAGAATATTATTTAAAATGTTGGAGAAGAATCTAAATAAACTTTTATCTTCCTAACCGATCTGAATCAGTGTGGGAGGAGGAGGCTGGCTGCTATTTTGGTTGAAGCACCCTCCTTTTGAATAAAGCAACAAGTGCCCCAGTGCTTTACACAGTGGGTGCTTGGGTGGAGGACTCCCGATAACAAAGTGGTGTCAGCAAAGTGATGTTGAACCACAAAGAAACACTGAACAAAATGCATTGCCTTTGCCACTAGTGTCAGAAGATAGCTACTTCCTGCTCTATAGACCTTACACCAACCAGGAATGAACTCTTATGAAACATTTACTTCTGCCTGCTTTATTTCAATATGTAACACACCTAAGGCTCAAAACAATGTATCTGTATACATACATTGTATGTATACATTGTTTTGAGCCTCAGATGTGTTACATATTGAACGTTACCAGAGGATTCCTGCTGATATAAAGCGGCTGCCAAGTGTGTAGGATTGAGCAGTATGTTGATTTCTTTCTATTCACCAATCATTCAGCTACAACGTTTAACCTTTGACAGGAAATCCTTCTATGCTCACTATAAGGGAGGTCAAGCTATGTGTACTAAAACTATACTAAGCGCTCAAATGTGCGTACTTCAGTTCGTGCAATGTGTAATATACAGAACATAATGTCCTTGAGCATTGAGGTCTTGTATGAACATGTGTACTAATGATATACATGTTTGACTCGATACCAGCTTTCATAAGCCATCTGTGCTGATACATGACATCGTTTGAACAAAAGGTGTTAGTTTTAAATGATTTGTGAGGTTTAGGCGCCCAACAAAAAAAGATAATAGCAGAACATGTGTACAAAGCTGTTGTCAGTTCACTCCTGCCGTGACTTTATGGCATGTTAAGAGCTAGTTTTTATTTTATTCTTATCATTCTATAAAAGCTAACTGTTTTCGGGGGATGTTTTGTTGACACACATTAGACCCTGGGTAACTTGACTTCCACCCACTTAATGTATAATACATTTTTACTCATTACAGGATGAACATATTAAAGGAACATCCTTTCTGACACCACGACTCCCTAATTGTTCTTCTTTCTATAAACTAAGACGAACAACGGCAGAGGACAAAGGAAAAGCACAGACAGCCAAAGGTGACTCACTGACTTCCTGCTCCCAGAGGACACCTCCACACCAAAGAAATGATTCTCTATTAGATGATGAGCAAGTCAGAATCCACAAACAGTGGAGCCAATTATATGCACTTCTTACAAGAGATGGAGGAAAAACAAGTGAGGCAGTGTCAGGCAACATGGCAATTAAACCCACACAGGGGCTATGTTTTCTCCTCTTGCTGGCCCACCACTCAAACACTGAGTTCTACAGTATGTCTGATCAAACAGATGAAATATTATTACAACAGGAGAGACACATTCAAAACAGAACAAAGTGATACATTCATTGCCCTGGAAGTTGTATCCACAGCATCACGGAGACAGACAAGACAGACGCAGCTTTCTAAACTCGTCTGAAGCAACAACAATGTATCTTACTATTAGTAATGATGGGCCTCGGAAGAGCTGCTTCTGTTTTAAGGCGTTAGTGTAAAAATTGGTTTTTTGAGGCTGTAAAAAAAGAGGAATGAGGAAATTTAAATGAATTCTTTATTTGTATAGTAGAAATAATATAATATAGTGTGCTCTTTAAACTGTTTGTACATCCACTTAAAAGGCATATGACTAATGTGTTAACAAGCAGTTGATATTACAACATTAGCATTTATTTGGAGTCGTGTTTCTTTGCACCGGATGCATGCAAGTCATATATTCACACAGTGTATGGTCTCCACCCACTCCTAAGGGAAATATCTGGCTAAAAGCCGCTAAATGTTCTACAACGTTCACCAGCTAGTGCGTCTGTCATTTAATGCTGGTCATGTCGCAGGTATATCAGAGCTTTTCACTGACAACAACTGCCTGCTGCTGCTGGAAACAAGGCCATTAGAGTGAACCAAAACAGTGAGCTGAAAGATGCTAAACTGCTCAATAGAGCTGCGGGGAGGAGGGGGGGGGGGGGGGGGGACTGTTGAGTCGTGTGATAATTCTTTGTGGGTTCATCACTCAGAGCAACCCTTTTACTTTACATAGTCATTTTATCTATTGTTAAAATAAATAAATATCAATTTGTGCAGCTTTATTGCTCAGTATAAATAACAATATTGGCCAGATACAAATCAATTAGTCAATGTTGCTTTCATTTGGCACCCTGTGAGTGAGTCGGGGTAGTTTGTCGAGTCACTCTGAGAGAGGCTGAAATGACATGTTTAGTATGTAAGAGGATTTTCTGAAAACCAGCTAATCTCTCTACAGATTTCTGAGACAGATATCCTATTAGCAGCATGCCGAGTGAGTATTCCACGTTAAGTGGTGGTCCTCATAATCAAGACAGGAGATGACTGGAACCCTGATTAAATCTGACAAGGCTTCAAATCAACTCAGCTTTAAAAAAAATGCCCTCAAGCTTTGTGCACTCATAGTCTTGGGTACTACTGTGTGCCAGAGATGTAAGGGCCAGCCAGGAAACAGATGAACTTATCACACGTGGATGCTGTGTCTTTGTTATTTTACGATATTAAAAATGCTCTGCGCAATATGAGCACAGCGAGTACATTTTTGTCCACATTTAATCTATAGTGTCACCAGGAACCAGATGTTGTAGGTTTACCAACACACTTCAGACAATTTTTCTTTTGGTTCATTCATTCATTATTCATAATTCAATTTCATTGAACGTAGGAGAATTAATAGGAGGAAGCTTTTTTGATTTATGACTATGGTCCAATATAAGCTCATACTGCTGGTAGGCCCATCTGCTCCTAAAATAAGTTACTCTTATAAGCACAGGTGCAAGTAGCCATACATCACAGGACATGCATTATTTGCAAGCATAAAAAAAAGAGTGTTGGCTGTATTTTACATGCACTGTTGATCTCCACTAAAATCTCTGACTTCTGCTATGTAAGCTCGTCCAAATACTAAAACTCCGGCTTGTTAATGAGGCGAAAAACTAAAGAGAATAGATTAATGAGGAGAATCACTGGGACATAATGAGATGAGGATGAAAAAAAAAAGCTTGTTCTTTGTAAAAGGTAAAGTGTAAAAGGTAAACTGATAATACAGTTACACAATGAAATGGACAATGTGTCATTCTGTAGTGCTGTGAAATGACTGAGAAGGGCATCTGTGTGGGCAGCTTGTAAATCCCAACTACTGTTTGCCAAACAATATTTTACATTAGCCACTCGTGTGCTGGCCAGTTATGAAGACGGAGCGAGGAAGTGATACATATTTATTGGAAGAAGTCCTTCTTTATAACTATAGCAGCAACCTTTTGAATCCTGCTGACTCGAACTAAAGTTCAGCTCGCATTGACTTCTGAACAAAAACTGTTTAATATGAGTCATCTGTACCAGAGATGCTTTTATCCTCCAACCCAACTTTGAAGCTGCGCCTTGTCGTCACCATTACACGGTCGGCATCGCAATAAGTCATTAGTCTTTGATTGACCGGTGCGCTGTGTCTCCTGGTGTGCATCGTGTCGGCCTTGCTGCTCATACGCCGTTGAATCTCCTTAACTGCCAGGCTTATTATTATACAGCGCTTCACAGTTGAACCCCAGCAATAAAAGGCACATCATTTCATCTCAAAGTGATCTGACCGTCCTCTTTTGTTCATTTTCTTTTTGTTTTCTGTATGGCATCGCACTTTTAATTGCAATATAAGATCATTATTGTCTCTGCGCCAACAGATTGGGGTTGTCCCAAGTTTACCAGAGGACAGTGTAACACCAATGGTCCCGAGCCAACGCAAAGTGGATCTACATCTTATAGAGGCATTAGAAACACTTAATATTCCATTTGGATGAAAAATGAGAAGCTCGTCTGCGCGAGACCCAAAAGAAGATGAGTAATTTGCTAGATAAAGGCTATAATGTAACTGTAATATTCCTGTTTTTGTACTCTCGATGACAAAGCCAACATCTGGTGTATAAAAGGTCTAATTTAGTAGATTAGGCCTGTAGAATGAGACTTACTATTAAATTAAATATCAGCCTTTTCAATATAGGAGAAATGTGGATTCAAAAGTCTTGAATTGACAGGGAACAGGTGACTATGATGGAGTTTCTATAGTTGTTTATCTTTTAAAATCCTGCAGAGGAACCTGATATTGTACATGATAAACTGCACAGCTGTTCAAACACATTTTCTCACAGTGGCCAATACAAAAATAAAGCGCTCTATCCAGCCTAGACAAGGCCACAGTGAAGTGTCATTTTGGCCCACTGCACCATAATCCTGCCTTAAATTCTTTGATAAAACCTAACAACTGCTGGACCTCCATGCTTTGTAAACTATGCTGAATAAATCTTTAAAACGACACTTACCACATTGTGCGTCTGCGTTTGTCCAACAAGGATCAATATGTTGGAGCAGATTATAGATAAGCAGAAGTTAAGCAGGATGATGGATCGTTCAGAGCGAATATACCTGAAGAAAAAAGAAGGATAAAAGCAAATCAGTGTGCGTCTCATCGGATAATTTAACAACTAAGATGATGCACAGACTGTAACAACTGAAAACATCACGTGGTTGCAGCTTATGCTCCTGAAGTGTTGCAATTACCTCCATAGCACAATATAGATCACGGCCAACGTGATCAAGGAGAGGCAAGACAGACCACAGCCAACAATCAATGTCACAGATGGGACCCCTGAGTACGCCATGGTCTGTGGAGGAGACAGAGCAAGATGGACCAGTCAGTGGGAGGTGGCTCGTGGTTCAGTCAGGACGGTAAATCTTTATTGTTGCCCAGAGAGGGAACCAATCAGAACAACCACCACCAATGTAAACAGTCTATCGAGGGTTCCTTAATATACTGTGAGGTTTGAAGTGCATGCGTGGGTTTCAAGGCTGTTTAGTCTTTCCACCTATGTGCTGGACATTATGTTACAAAACAATGTAGGCTGACGCAGAGACACTGGAAACCCTAGGCTCAAGTGCATCGAAAATATATATTTTTTGTTTTTCCAGTCACATTTAAAATCATGTGAAGTGGCCAATCACAGGCCTGGAGCCAGACACACTGTATGTGTCTTTTATACATTACATACAGTCATGAGTGAACCATTAGCACAAAACTGCACTTGTTTGGCTCAATGAATGTGTGTCATTGTGCTGTTGAAAGCTTCAGGCCTGAGAGAGAAGAAGGCACTAGGTGTCTTTCCTACTGTGTACTAATGCAGCGGCCACATTGTAAGCACTCTATGTTCTCAATGTTTATTTTCTTTATCATCTCAAGACATTAAAGGCCTTAACACTAGTCTAATTTCAGCACATGAGCTCAAAACATGGTTTAAAAATAACTAGGTTTTCTGATGTCAGTAGAGGAAAAACAACAGAAACATGTCAAATCTGACAACTTTTTATCCCTCCCCCTGACCAAATGTGCATTTGACTGATGAGAAGAGCATCAGCATGCACACACCCTCCCACGTGCACGCGCACACAGAGTTATCTAAATCTATGTGCAATGCACAATCTCCCTTTACCGCTGAATTACTACTTAACGGGATTAGCACACCAAATATTCAATTTCCATACGCGCGCACACACACACACACACACACGCACATACACACACACACGGGCAGCGTTTCTCCTTTACATTGGCCTATAAAACCCACACTGAATAACAAATCAATAGCCTACTTACTATTTCTCTTGGTTGCTGAGCCAAAATGGCGAAGGTAGATACACGATCACATAAGCATTTTGTATGGGATGCATCTGTGAGCACCGTTTTACATCCTTTTGTGGACCAGGTTCCCCAAGAATCGTTCCTGCAAGAAGAAGGCAATTAGAGGTTTAATTCCAGCGGTGGCACGACTTCACGGGACTTATCGAAATCTCTTCGGGTTTCTCATTTAATTATTTATTTGAATCGAAAGCTATAGAACCGTATGCACAGTTACATTACAAAAAAAAAAAAAAAAAAAAAAAAAGCGAACAGACACATCGACACGGCTCTTGTGTGGCTACCAGCAGCATTTCAGCTGGAGCAGATAGAGAGGCAGAGACACGGAGGAGGGGGAGGACGCACAGAGCTGTCCAAGCAGACCGGTGCTGATTGATTCGCTATACGCAGATAAATACGAGCATGAAAGTGATATGAAAACACCCGTTATACCCTCATAAAGCTTAGAGATAAGAGCGCTCATATTTACCTGCATGTCTGTCTGCGTCTATTCCTCTAGATGTTTTTTTTTCCCCCGACTGTATTCCTTTTTTCCCCCCTCTCTCAATGCCCCCTGTCTTTTTTTCCTTTTTCGGTTGATGTTTCCCCCCTCCTCAAATGTTTTAATTAGCAGCTTTTGAATGCTTCCTTAGGGGGATTTTCACCCTGGAAACGGTGGACAGCATCAGATTGATACTCTGTTCCTCTCTGCTGGCGTGAGAGGGGGAGGTTGATACAATGAAAAAAGAAACGCACGCTGTCGCAGGATCTGTTTATTCGGCTGCAGGTCTAATGATATGACGGGAATAAATGATGGTTTTGCATTATTCCTGAAAATCATTTTACACGAAAGCTGTCGCTGCTCGGTGCAAAGAGCTTTGCATAAAAAAAACACTGCAGAACTAATACCACCCCGCGGAAGCAGCGCGAATGGTTGCAGCCAGTCTCCACTTCACACCGCTAGTAGGTGAAATGAAAAGAGCGCTTCTCTTCCATTTTTTTATTCGCCCCCACTCATTCTACATCTTCAGAAAAATCTGATTAAATGTGGAAATGTAATGTACTCAGAAATGCACACACATTTGATTTTTGTGCCGCAGCACACAACCTCATCATAAGGACGTGTCACAAACAAGCAAACACCTGTTGTCCTGCAAGACACCCTGCTGTCTTCTCATTGCCCTGCTAGACGATTCCCTTGAGTTATGAAGATTCATACCACTGATTTAGAATAACACAGAGCACACTAGCTGGTGATTTGTGTGCCAAGTGGCCTCTGCTGTGTGAGGCAATCCTGCTTTGACATTTGATCAATATGGCTGCAATATTTATTTTTCCTGGAAGGGACTGTGGAGTCCTTTGCAAATTCCCAACTAGTACACCGAGCTGCCTGTACACAGTAATGCAACAATAAAAAAAACCTCTTCATGTCACCCGCTCCTTATCTCTTCTCTTCTTAACTGGGTTGTGACTGTTTTGTGCAAACAACTGGTGCATGCTTACTCCCAGACTGCACACAGAAAGCCAGTCAACAGCTCATATTCAGTAGTTCAGCACACTCATGTAGCCATTTTCAAGTATTCTTTTACATTTTTTAAATGACATAGGTATCAGAACAGGTAGTTATGAATGATCTAAAGGCAAATATATTCTTTGCAGGCTGTGGAGGATGTATCTCACTGCAGCTGGAGCGTTGAATCACGTCTTAAAAGGTCCATACTGGATGCACCATTCTGCTGATTTAAACTTTCAAGGATTGCTTTGCTGGCTTCATAAAAGGAAGGTTCAAACACTGACATTTCACAATGATAAATGAACATCTGTGGCCAGGCTCTTGAACAAGTCCTCATAAGTAACTCTATTGAGCTGCACTGGATAATATGAATCAAACAGTGACTCTCTAAACCTTTTCTAATGACGTAGGTGGCATAGTGAGATTGGAAATGTTCTAAAGCGCTGTGTATTTTAAGATTTATTTTATCCTATAGATAAGTTTATGATGCATAGAGAGAAAACAACATGCCGGGAAGTAACCTGAGTGGCTAAAACGTAGGCACCAGTGTGTGCAATAAAGACCAGTTTAGTACCAGAATAGGAACCAAGACTTGAGAACTGGGGAAAGCACTTTTGAGGGCTAAAGGACTTGTAACAATTAGTCGACTTGTTGATCGACAAAAAAATTATTTGGCAACTATTGATTGATTATTAAGCTATTTTTTATGCAAACAAAAATGTTATAGATGAAGGGTTAGGAGGTAAGTGTTAGGGTTGGACATTTTGACTATTTTCTGACATTTTATAGACTGAAAGATTAATCTAGAAACTAATCGTCAGATGAATCGATAATGGAAATAATCGTCAGTTGCAGCCCTTATTTGAAAGAGTTGTTTGTCGCAGCTTTTCATCAGTAGAGGTGTCTGACTATCTGTCGGCTTCCACTTTAAACATTAATGTTGGTACCTGTCAGCCGCCCAAAATAAATGACCTTGTATGAGCCCAATGAAAGTTGCAGAGCGGTACATTCTTCACAACTGTAGCCATTGGTTAGGTTGTTCTGTGTTTAGTCATACGCAGTCAAATTTTATATGCAGCTTAAGCTTAAAAAAACAGTGAACACATCCTTTAATAGTAGTGCAGACTTGTCATTGTTTGGGGGCAATTCCTGTAGGACAGAGCGATGACAGCCTCCACACAGCTGCCCACTTGAGAGCCCCCTTTGCCGCTGTTACACTCTCCAAACACAATTGTCACATTCAGAAGCAAACCCACTCTCCAATGCACACTTTGTTGCGATGAGATTGATAGCATGTGTGAGGCCAGTACTTCTCGATAACTTTGTGATAAATGAACCACTCCCCCGGTGAGAACTCAATCCTCGACATAATCTGTTCCTAACTTTTGACTTGCTAGATGTTTGCTTCTCTTCTGTGCCAGCGAGAGAAAGGAGAACATCCCCGCCTGGGGATTTATGTACGTCACGTTTGATGTGTTGTCTGACCTTATCGGGGGCCTGGTGGCCTCAGAATATAAAATGCCCCCTAGAGAAAATGTCAGTGCTGATGTTAACCACAGTGACGCTGACGACATGACATTCATCGCACACATCCTTGGTTGACCATGTATTGACAACTTTGCATTCAAACTTTTTTCAGGACTGAAATTTTGTGACAGATTTCGATCGTGCTCCAATTTTTAAAAAATATTTAGGTTTCAAGATGCGAGAGAAGTGACAGCGGAGTGACATAAAGAGTCGACAAAGTTTTACACACATTCAGTATTTAAAACCCTTGTGTCTCGCCGAAACGGAGAGAATAGACGGTTGCTCAAAGCTCCAATTAGGTTCGTCTTCCTTGCTGAACTTTGACGGATCATGTTCCTACAGCCATAGAGATCTTATTACTAAACCCATAACTTATCCACACTTCCAAGCAGTGCACTTAAGAGTCAAACAGCGAAGCTCTGTGACCTCATGATTGTCCAGCTAAGCAAGCTGCTGCAGCCGAATAGAATAGACGAATAGACTTTTTAGTCTCTGTTCTTCTTATACATGTCAATTTTGCATATAACCCTGCTTTGTTCAACATATAGTACTTCTTCCATCCATAAAGCTCTTTAAATTCATCACATGCCCACATCAGATTAGCCAGGCACTGGGCTGAGGGCTTAAAATGGTGCCTTAGGCAATGCACTTTAGGCAATTTTATAAAGTCTTGACACACAATGGCAGGCAGAAGAGGGTGACAGCAATGCCGGGAAAATATTCCATCCATCTCAGATCTCTTAATGACGAGCAATTCATATCAGCCTGCGGGCTACACTGCGTGTGTTAACTGAATGAAGAGAAAAGAAAAATGAGTGCATATTTTTATCTAGCAAGACCGATCTAATTAATCATGAGTGGTACAAAACCCACACAAAGGAGATAGAAAAAGCAAAGGAACCATCAGTTTGGATGTGTTCGTGGGAACATGAATGTCTCCACAGGTGCAGACAAAGTGAAGGTTTCATGGCCCTGCTAATAGTCCGTTACGCCTATTATCACTGCAGCGAGTTGGACTTCAGTGCACTCATAACTGTGTATGCATTTGCTGTCACGTTAATGCTAAGGTATTTATCCTAATGTGATTTGTGAATTATTGTTGCAACTGTGTTTCTTCACTGAAAGCTAAAAATGGCAACAACTGCGTCACAAATCTTACTCTGTAAATGTGATTTACCCCAGCTCACATCATTGTGTACACTCTCCCACGCAAACACAGCTAAAACTTCCTGCTGTCAACTACTGCATGGTTTGTGTCCTCATCAGTCCATGACGAGTCCCTGCCGGAGCGGAGCTTAGCGGTTACTGCAAACATCGCCCACATTGTCAGCTCTTCTGCCTCCCGACGTCCTTGCAATTATCGAAAAGTGGACAACCAGAGGTCCCAAGCAAAACCACAAGCGGTTTAATTCCATCACAAACGAATCCACCAGAAACAAAATAAAGAATACAATGCGTCGTGCCATTATCGTCTCCCCATCTGCAGCGTCGACAGTTTCCATTCAAAACAGGCCCAAAAACAACAGGAGTCTAAATCTGATCAAGTGTGAGTCTGGGAAGCAAATGTGTCTATTTGAGGGTCTGTGATGTGGAAAACTTTGACAACTGCTGATCTCAGATTTGGAAATGTCAAAGAAGCTTGACGTCAAAGAAGGGAACCATGAGAGAGCGTTTTCAACAGAATTAGAAAGCATGAACCTAACATCGAGTACAACTTCAACTCAAAGAGGAAGCTGGAGACGTGCATTTGGAGCTCTAAATATATATCACCAGCTGCAGGTGCATTTACTGTTTACACAACTTGTTGGGGTTCTTAAGTAGCTCTTAACTTAAATACACCAAACCTGTTGATGGCAGATTCTTATTTTGGTCCAACAGTCTGTGAGAATCTATAGAAGCCTGATTTTTGTTTGTCTGTTACTAAGCATCAGCAAAGCAAAGCATCCAACTGGGCCCTCATGTCTCCTCCGGTATCTATATCATAAACATGTTTAAGTACCCAGGTGATGGAGAATCACATCTTGCACTAACGGTTTCTCTTGGTGTGTGTGTGAGCCTTGCCTCAGTTGGCAGTGCTTGGTATGGCCTGTTTGGCTCAAAGCCAGGATCTCCAGATGTTTGTAGAACCTGAAGCCACAACAGCTGCTTTTCACACCTTAACGCATAAATGATTAATATGCGTACCACACAGGAAGTATAGTAGCATTCTTCGTCAATTCATGGTATGAATTGAACAGCTCTAATTAATGTGAGATATAACTATTGAGGTTATTCATTAATAAAAGCTAAATTACAGCATTTTACTTACTCATCAGATTAGGTAACTATATTTTGTTATCACAGGTTTGAAAGTGTTGTTTTTGTCTTTGGAATTAGACATAACCAATTAGTTTTTATTTCTATAGAGCATTCATTTAAAATGGACCTAAAAGTATTTAAAACATTGCTATTAAATCCACCAATAAACATCTTGGTGCCGCTTGGTCTTGTGTTATTATAGTGTTTTTATTTATCATATCCTTTAGACTGTTATTATTTAGAATATGACCTTGTATGTTCTGCATCTAAACTTCCCACTGCAGTTATGGAAAAATGTATCATACATGTTGGGCCATAAAGATCATTCTGCATCAATAACATTTGATACTGACAATAGCTTTGTAATGTAATGTATTACCTTTAGAAATCATAAAAATAAAATAATACATAAGCACGTAATAAATACGGCAGTCAGCAAAAAGGCAGTGTGTTTTAAAGAAGGGTCAAGATGCTGTTAATTCTAATGTGAGAAGTTATTTCAGGATCTAAAAGCCTTTAATAACGAAGGTTGTCCTCTTCAGTTTAAGGTTTGGCCTTGATAAGACTTTGGTGGATAATCTGAGAGGGGGAGCAAAAACATCTGCGATTAAAAAGTCAGAAAGACACTCATACAGCTCTCCATGTATTCCTTGCGC
Organism: Cottoperca gobio; assembly: GCF_900634415.1. Taxonomy (NCBI): domain Eukaryota; kingdom Metazoa; phylum Chordata; class Actinopteri; order Perciformes; family Bovichtidae; genus Cottoperca; species Cottoperca gobio. The sequence goes on from NC_041369.1 coordinate 11,644,064, forward strand.
TTTACAAGGATTCAGAGGATTATAAAAGCATCTAATTGCAGGGGAACGCCAAAAGGCTGGAACAAGCTTGTTATGTCATTCTGTAATTTTCTTTCCTGCAAGTTAAGTTGCAACTAAGAAGCTAGAATTTATTCATTACAATGCTCAAAATGAGATTAATTAATTTTCCTCAAATCCTATAAAGAACGATGAGTTCTAAGTTTAGACAGGCTGAAAAGTAATCTGATTTAAACTCGTGCTGGAGTCACAATGATACTGAATCTCCAAGATAGTGCACATGAGTGTACGATGTAATATTTCTTGAGTATTTATTTATTCTGAACACTACAAGGAAGTTGACTGAGCTAAAATGACTGTGCTGCATTTCACATTTGTCCCTTGGCACAGTGGTGGGATATTGGCAATTTCAGGCTTGTTTGATAGGTGAAAATATTGACATTTCAAAGAGTAATAAAAGTGTATGCATCTGGCCTGTTTACACTCGGTGCTGTGGAGCTGAAGACTTGAATAATATTGGCTCTCTGGTTGCTCCAATGTTTTATATTTCACATGGAGAGCTGCATATTAGCGTGTTAAATCATATCTTTGTGTTATTCTTTACTCCATTTATGTTCTTTACTAGGTGCAGTTAGCCTATGTCAAAACACATCAACCCCAGGAAGCACATTGATTGCCGTCTACAGCTTTGCATCACGTGAGAGGTGAGTCATTCAGCTTATTTTACTTGCAAAGAATTCAAAGAGTATTGCTTGGAACTGATTATCTTGCTAAGACTCATTTCTGTTTCAGTATTTAAAATGATGCAGAAAAAAAATCTTCTGTGTTGATTGATAAGCATCGTCACATAGTTATCATCACAATTATCTGTTTCTTAATATCGCTAATTATGGACTCACTTGGATCCTTTACAATAAAATAACTAATACTACAGTTTAAAAATACTCCCAATACCAGTAATAGTTCTGCATTTAAATATTTGATTGGATTATTAATACTGATGCATAACACACAAGTAGCATTGTAATCTTGTAGTTTGATTTAAATTGAGAACCTTAAAAGTACTTATGTAAATATTTACAATACTTGAGTAAATGTATTTAGTCACTTTCATCAAGATATTTATACAAATATGTGGATCTGAGTCTCAACAAACCATAATAATCATACAAACTACTCAGTATTGGAAAGAAAGAAATGCCCATTTACAGTTTTTCTTGCTTTGCTCTTAAATATATTCATTTGTATTTATCAAATCATTCTCATTAAACATGTGCCTTGATTAAGTAGAAAATTCCAAAAATAAAAAGCATGAAAAACTAATTTCTCTTATTGCTCCCTTATGCTAAAAAAAGAACAATGCAATTATCCAGTTTTGCCAGTTATTAAGATTTAACAGCACCTTATTAAAAATGCACCCATTCTGTTCCCTCTGCTTAGCTAAATATGGGCAAAGCATAGAAAGCCCCTAAGTACATGACGAATGTTTGGATTCTACCACAGTATCAAGCTCCAGCTTTGTAGCGATGAACAGCACGTCTCCCTTCTCATATATTCCCGGCACATAAACAGACAAAAGTCTTTCCTCGTGTTCACACACAAGGATATTTACCCCTCGGGCTTCCACCCCTGTGGTGAAAGTAAAGCAGCAGAGGCTCAGGTGTGGCAGCTTTCCTCAGCTCCGCAGCTTTACTGTAGCTGCCTCCAGTGTTCAGCTCAGCATTCATATGTTCTGTATGTGGACCTCGACAAGTCAGAGGACACAGCTCTCCTCTTGTGAACAACATTTTCATTCTGCTAATTGTTACACTGAGCACTCTCTTCTGGTTTGAACCAACATGGCTGACAGATGGCATATTACCCCCTCGATGAGTCCTAAGAGTGGCCGCTATTGTGCAAGAGGACGAGCCAACTGTTTGAAATGAACATGATAATCATACCGTGGAGTCATTTGGTGGTGCTCTGATTAAAATGGCTTAGTTCAGATATGCTGAAATTAAAACACTTGGTTTGTGAAAGTCAGAGAAAAAGAGAATGGAGCAGAGTTGTCCCAGTTGTATCGTTGCTGTTCAAAAATAGATCAGTTGCCCTCAAATACAAGTACCACGATAGAGGACAGCACGGTTCACATGCTATTTCAAAGTTAAAATCACAACCTCATAGAAGCTGTTGCCTGAGCTGGTTCATCTACTGTTCCGGTAACATTTACAATACATTAAAATAGCTGGCCATAAATAGTATTAAAAATAGGGTTTGTTATCATAAAAAAACTGAAGGCTTAGAGCTGTTAGTAATTCAACAACTATTAGCTTCTGTTCCTGTTTTAGTGTAATTAGCAAATAGTTGCCTCTCAGCTAAAGCAGCTAACAGACCTCACTGCAAAGTGGCAAGAAATGTTGACTTTCAGCGAGTGGAAGTGCTCCAACGACTTTGGTTTTATCAAGTGACACTGTGACAAGAACATTTCTGTGTCCAACGTTAACGGTGCAGGTAGCAACATCAGTCCAGTGCAAACAAGGTGACATCAAATCCACTTTAACAGCATCACAACAGCAGGCAAAGCAGGCCCAACTTAAAAGGGTACGCAGTCTATGGCAGTCAACAACAGTTTCAGAAAAGCATTAATTAGGTGTGTAAATGTTTGGGGTGTGGACATAATAATGGAAACGCATTAGTAGTGAAATGCAACTCAATACAAGAACTTATGTTTCTTATGTTTAAATTCTGCTGTGATTGTGTCACGTCTTTTATTTGTCTCCTTGATCCTTTAGGCTTTAGTTTGTGCTGTTGTCGGGTGGTGTTGCTTTTTGCCGACGCAGCTGTGTTTTCAAAATGTCCTCATGATTTTTGAGAGTTTTCCCTCGCTATGTTACATAATTCTGCAGTATTTGTGGCTGGCGCTCCAGCACTTCCAGCCTGTTTGCATCTCTGCAAGTTACCTTATAAAATGTCTGTTGAAGCCCACACTTTCTTCCAATTGGTTTTAACATTCTGTACAGCACAACTCACTTGCGTGAATGTCTCTACAACTGTGACTGACAGGAGCAAACCTATAACTCATGAGTGACTCATACCGTGTCCTGATAAGTCTCTTGACGAGGCATAAGCTGGACGGAGGAAGACTGCAATTGCAGAACCTCACCAAGAATGACTCAGACATCGAAGACACTGAAACACTGCACAAACTGAATTACCACAGGCTTAAATCAACATGTGTTAAGAGTCTCAGCAAAGCATAAATGTCATACAGTATGCTTCACATCAGTTTCATTTATACCTGGGCTTTTTGGTATTCCTATTATTTAGTAATGTTGCCTTGCAGGTTTATCTTCTAGAATTCTCTTGCTGTGCTTTTGGCTTACTCGGCTTCTTTGCAAAGAAGTGCACGAGAGAAATGTGTTTGCAGACTTTTGAAGATGAAGGGAGGATGCACACAAACCCAATCTCAGAGGCATTACAGAGAAGTAATAAAACAACAACAGAAATACTTCGAAATAAGTTAGAAAAGGGAAAGCGCAAGCCCACTTACATGACGTTGCTGTCCCACAGTGCACAGTAAGGGTTCATTGTTCCCTGGAAGGCAAGAAAAGGATGTTTATCAGGTAAATTATGATGATAATTGATCATCACCATCACTATCATCATAACTCAACTGCATATTTGTCCTTCAATGTAGAGCTTTGTGTTTCATAGATCACAGAAATTGGCGTGCGGAGTGCACTAACAGAGGCACACACACTTGCTGACACGCTCAGACTTCCATGCACTTTATCTCCAAGATGAATAAAAAAAAGCCCTGGATCATAAAAGGGATTGTCCATGTAATTATCTGACTGCAGTACGCTCTCCTGACACCGGGCACTTGCAAATTAATTATCGAGCCAATTAACCACCATTGTGTGTCGGCTGATAGGAGTTATGCGTGCTGTAGAACACCGAGTCAACAGACAAAAAGTCTTTCACGGGAACCTGTGATGTTTTAAACCAAAAATAACATGAAAGGCATTTTTCACAGGTTCAAACAACACATGTATTTGTTGATCTGAAAGTGACTGTGCTGCTTACATTTGCCAGGTGAGCCAGTTCAATCTCCAGGTGGGACTCGGTTGACTTCGGCTCAGGTCTCACAGTCACAGCGATAACCTTGGAGTTCACAACTGTGTGATTCCTGAGTCAAACAAAGAGACGGGAACATTTAGAACATTAACATACTTTCATGGATGTCACAAACTGTTTAATTGTCATCGATTGTCATGTTTGATATATAAGCTCTGTGAGCATGCTGCATATCCCTATAAATGCTAAATGTTACACAGAGCTTATCTGTATAAAGGATGAACAACTTTTCCAGTGTTCGAAGCCATAAGCCCTGATTTTACTTCAAACACCTGAGGTCTATTTTTATTCTCTGTGAAGAAGCATTAACTCGTAAGGATTAGGGTTAAGTGCAAAGTCAGGGGGACTTATGTGGGATCTATAAGGAACAAAAGTACCAAACCTCATTTGGGCTCTCTGAGAAGATTTTGTGCACATAGTTTAAAGTTCCACTCTAATCAAATCTAATAATTTAACATTTTGATTTTAAATACATTTTTTAACTACTTGTGTATTAGTCCTAGGTATTTTCATCTAGAGCTATTCTATTGAATATTAACCTAACGATCCAGTACGGGAGGATTTAAAAGCTGCCCATTAGACGTCAACGCAGCTGTACAGGATGTTTGCCAGTTCTGCTTTTCAAAACTTCTAAGCAGACCGGAAAAAAGTACAAATCAAAGGCTCGTCTGAACTGAACGAGATGTTTCTTTGTATCCTACGCTTTCAAAAAATCTGCCATTATAATCCAGCTTCGAAAAAAGAAAATCTCCAGCTATTGCACAGCTGACAGAATATTCGTATTATTAGAAGCTGAAATCCATGAGCGTTTCCCACTGGGAAGATAAGTGTCAACTTCACAAAGGAAAGAAGAGGTAAGACTGCAGCAGCCGGCTGTCCGAGCTGCGATGGAGCTGAGAATATCTGTATCTGACCCATTCACACATTACAGGTCAGTTTTCTGGAATTATTAAATAAAATGAAAATCGATGGAGTAAATCGATACGTCTTTAGTTCTCCGCTCTTATTGCACTGAAAGCCTTCTGACATTTGGTGGCTGAAAAAGTGATTTTCTTCTTTGAAACTTTGAAACACAGGCTTGACTTTTGGCAAATGAACCGTCTTCACGTCCAACAGTTGCCACTTGCTCATCCTGGCGTTAGTCTGGAGAGTGCGAGCTTCAGCGCCCCATCATGAGCTCCCCTCCACATGTGCACAGAGGACTGCTGCTCCACCGCTGACAGCTGGCCTGGCCTGGCCTGGCATGACCGTTCTATCCTTGGGACGTTGGTGCCAGGGACTTCTTGATGGGGGTGTGACACCAGGTGTTTGTTTGGGACATCCCGCTGCTTTTTCAAGCACCAATGTCCTCCTTAATTAACTAAATTGTCCATGCTACAGTGAATATGTTTCATTAACAGTCAACACAAACACACTCATTTCTCAAAGTTTTACATAATACACCTAAGGTTTGTTGAACTAAGGACACAAATTATATTATTAATAAAAAGTATCCTTAAAAGTCATCAACTTTAATTCAAAGCAACAGACAGCAAAGGAAAAGTATTTGGTTTTCTCTTCCTCTCGTTGAAACTTTAAATTTCATATCTTTAAAGTGGAACATTACAGGGACAGGGGAGACAGGCGCAGCTTGTTTTTAAGCTTTGATCTACTACTCTGAATGAAATGGACACCCCTGCAGCTTCTAAAAGGATTAAATCTGCCTCCTTTTTTGCCAACAGACCAGAAAATATAG